>NW_026892677.1:2192500-2240000 GCF_033815535.1 Pezoporus flaviventris | reverse complement strand
AATCAAACTGTGTTGAGGAGATCAAAGATATATCTGAATGATGTAGCGATAATTTAAACATTCAAGGAATGATTAGAAAAGGGAGGTGGCATGGATGATAATTATCTAATGAGGAAGGAAGGACTAACAATGACAAATGAGAACTCGGTGAAACACAAGTCCGCAGTGTGAGCCCAGAGCCGTGTCAGGGGCACCCAATGGCCCCAGCTACCAGCTCCCTCGTTTGGCCACAGCTTTCCAGCAGATGCCAAATTTGCTGAGCAAACCTTGTGGCACCTTTGGCTGGTGGTTCAAGTGATCTTGTCCCAAGTCCTGGGTCTCTGAGATAGTGAGCAAGCTTTGGCCATGGTAGGAACAGGGTGGAAAAACAGGAGTAAATAGTGTTTTCAGGGAGAAAAAAAGGGGAAAAAAAAGAAAGAATTCAGTGAAATGAGAAAAGGAGAAAGGTGCTGAAGAAGATAGACCAGCAAAAAGTGTTCCAAATGTCAGCTGTGAGGGTAAAGGACTAGATCAAAAGAAGACAGACTAGGAAGCCTGCAGCAGAAAAGAAAGACAGGATGAAAAAACTCAAGAAGAACTAAGGATAAGGACATAACATCTTTCGTGTATAAAATAATTTGAGGCCTTAAGGAAGACAAGACAAGGATGCAGCAGAGCATGAAGCACAATAGGGGCTAATAGGGTAGTGGGAAAAATAAGATGGCAATAGGTGGACAGAAATACAACAGAAAAATCTCCTGTTTTCAGAAAGAGGAAAACCAGACAATCTGATATTCGAATACCACAATTACCAGAGCATTAGATACGTCTAAAAGAGAGATCAAGACAATGTTTTTCTCCATCGGGACTCTCTCATTAATAATAGAAGGGGAATTTCTTTTTAAGCATGACGTTAGTCACCTTTCCTTCTGCTCGTGCAGGCAGGTGGTACCAAGACATGGGGTGCACTGGGAGCATCCAGCTCTCCTCCATGCCCCCAAGGAACGCACACAAGGCTCTGAGCTCTTCTGGTGCCCAAACAAAGATGATATCATACCTGACTGCGTTACAAAATGCTCTTGCCTCTAGCAAATACCCTTCCTACAGTGAAAGTGGGGCTAAGTAGAATCATAGAATAGTTAGGGTTGGAAAGGACCTTAAGATCATCCAGTTCCAACCCCCCTGCCATGGGCAGGGACACCTCACACTAAACCATGGCACCCAAGGCCTCGTACAACCTGGCCTTGAACACTGCCAGGGATGGAGCATTCACGTCCCTGGGTAGCACCAATGCTCCAGCAGAAGCTGGACAAAGGGGTTGCAACAGTGTTGGGACTGTTCCTTTGGTGATCATGGGGAAGAAAGGAAGTAGCATAGCTTCACCAAAAACCTGCTGTTTTCCTGGGGCTGAAGCAAGCTGGGAAGGCTCCAGCATCATGCATAGGCCAAGCAGACGAAAGATAGCCTGGGTTCGTGGAAGCACTTTTGTATCTCACCCTCCTGCACAAACACCTTTCACAGCCTCTGTGCGTTTCTGGGGCATCACAAGAATCAGCTCACAATTTCCTTTGTTCAAGTCACATGAAAATTGGTGTGAAGCATATAAGAGAAAGGACTAAGGCTGATTTTAAGCATTCAGAAACACTACAGCTGTGCAGATAAGGGCATGTAAATGTGCATGTTTTTTATTCTAAAAAAATTGATCATTAGCCACTGTATTAAATAAAAATCTACCATGCAGGGCCTGATTGCAGTGGTGACAAACAGGCATGTTTCTAATCTATCTCAGGGTATTAACTAAGACTTTCCATGCCCCTAATGCTCCACGCACATACACGGAGCACCAAAACCAGGACAGAAATTGATCTTCCACATCTGTCTTGGACTACATTAGCGTGTTATGCCCCATTATCCATACAACTGACAAAAAATATACCCTGTATTATAGCACAAATATGACCTCAATATCATATTTAAAACCAGCATCCTCATTACATATCAAGCCGGTCCTAGTGAGAACAAGCTGCTGGTTTCACAAGGCATTTTCGATGGAAATGTGCTCTGAAGAAGGAAGCTGTAGGAGTCTGTCAAGCAAGCAGTAAACTCAGGTTTGAAGCATGGCATTTCCTGATGCAGATCCTTAATTACAACAACAGAATAGATTGTGTGGAGGAGGAACTTTTACAGCGTATTAAAGAAAGGAGTGATATGTGGTACAGCTGTCTGGATTTCCTTGGAAATATGAAGCGGTATCATTTATTAATTATGCTGAGGTAACTGGGAAGAAATTTAAATATAGAAGTACCACCTGAAACTAGTAATTGGTTGGAATGCTGTCACGTCACCCCCCCACCCCCTTACTCTGCTGCTGTAGAAATTACCAACATTCCACTTCATTTCCCATGACACTAAACACTTGGAATATGGTTCCACATCTTAATATTATTGAAAGATGAAGTGACATTATGAAAAAACCTTATGCTGGAGAGTAGGCAACACTAGCTGTGTCTCCTTAAATAGGAAGGCTCCTTATGTTAGCATCTGTGCAATGTTGCACAAAGCTCCCTTAAATCATTCTTCCCCTCATGCTTTTGTTCTATGATTGACTGGTCAAAATAAGGACTCTGTGGCTATCATTGTTTCTCAGCCTGCAAGTTGAGCTCCTGGACTTCAGAGTTGTAGGCAAACATTTATGAATATAAACCAAAACAGCATTAACCTGATCTGGCATCCCACAGCATTGAACAAAATGTGGGAATAACACTCAGTTAAGTGTCATTGTCAACTGGAAAGAGTGAGCATATACATGACACAAATATTCCAGAATACTTGGATATAGTTCTTGGATATAAGGAAGCAAGAAAGAGTAGGGAAAATCTTCTCCTAAAACCTCACCTGGAAATACCCTGACTGGTTCTACACTGAGAGGTGCCTCCACCAACTTTGCTATTACAGAGAGCTGGATGAGCCCCCAGCCTGGGAACTGACAGTGCAAGAAGCAGTTCTTCATCCATCAGGTATTGATGGATATTGATTTCCTATATGGAAATTCCCACTGAGGAACTTGTTCTACAGCAAAACTTTGTTTGTATCCTGGGTTCAGCAGTAGCAGTCATTTTTCTCCTCCTTAGTAGCTGGTGCAGTGCTGTGGTTTTGACTTTCGGCCTGGGAACAGCGCTGATAACACCGATGTTTTAGTTACTGCTCAAATGTTTTAGTCTGACCAAGGACTTTGTGAGCCTCATGCTCTGCCAGGGAGGAGGGGAAGCCGGGAGGAAGTAGAGACAGGACACCTGACCCAAACTGACCAAAGAGGTATTCTATACCACAGCACATCACGCCCAGGTCGTAAACTGAGAGTTACCCGGAAGGGCAAGTTCACTGCTGGGGTCCGGCTGGGTATCGGTCGGCAGGTGGTGAGCGGTTGTATTCTCTTCCCTTGTTATTTCCCTTATCATTATTATTACTGGTGGTAGCAGCAATGATTTGTGTTATACCTTAGTTACTGGACTGTTCTTATCGCAACCTATGGGAGTTGCATTCTTCTCGATTCTCCTTCCCATCCCTTCAGGAGTCGGGGTGAAGAAAAGGGGGGAGCGAGAGAGTGACTGCATGACTTATGGCTAACTGGGTTTAAACCACGACAGTTTGATGGATCAAAGTTAGAAAGCAGCTACCACTGCTAAGTTATGACTTTCCTTTGAATAGAAAATTTCAGTTCTTAGTGCAACATATTTCTCTAGCTCTGTAACACCTACATTAATTAAAATAGAATGCTGCAGGTCTTAAACATCTAGAATTAAATTGTAAAAACAAAGTAAATTGAAGGTGAAATATGTTATTCTAGCATTATAATCCTGTGGGATGCAGATACTTGAGAGATGTCTGAACATCCTAGATTATATATCCAGCCCCACTCAAAAGGTAGAGCAGGGCTGGCCAGCAGGTCTGAGGAGAGCACAAAACAGGATAAATTACACTTCCTCACACTTCCTTCAAAGACTTATAAGACATATATCTATATATCTGTATCTATTTTACAAGACAAATATCAAGTTTATTTTGGTGCCTCCCTGACCCACTATTTTTTCTTGAAAACATAAAAAAGGATTCCTCAAGAACCACCATGCCAGGCAGTGTGGGAAACGTGCTTCAGAGTGGTTGTAAAATATAAGTTCCTTAGAAGTTTGACTTGGCATTCTTCAGTTACTAGTCTAATTATTCTTCCATTATTTAGGCAGTGAGCCAAAGGTTTCCTGGGTGCTAGGAAGTTAATAGGGGAGATGAAGCAAGATTGTGAGGCCATGTCAGTATATGTTCATTAAAGCCCGATTTCTTCGGCATTAAACTTACTGCTCCAACAATGTACTTTGTATTTAATGATGAAAAATATGCAAGGATAATTATTTACAATATTTCCTAACCAGTTTTTTTTTTTGATGTTTATTCAGGGCTATGAAAAAAATGGACAATTTCATTGGGAATTCTACAGAAAAGAATGCCATGTCTCCTGCTCATTGCTAGAAGGAAATTAAGGAGTTTCCAAAAGCTTGAAAGTAATCCTCACTGCTTTCCAGCATTCAGCACTGTATATATATAGTTACATACAAAAAAATTACATTTGAAGAAAGTTATTTCAATTGCAAAGCCAACTGCTTGAAAGTTAAGAAATGCCATATTTACAATTGCCCATGCAATCCTGATTCTTCCCACTTATGTATCCAACCGCTAACATTAAAAGAGAGGCAATGGGAAAATATTACATGATTATGTAGTTAAAGATTGTAGTGTAATGCATACACTCATGGGAGTAGAAATAAGGTTGCAGACATGTGTAACTGTAAATCTGGCATTCCTTAACATACAGATCTTGCCTATGCAAACTAAATAACTTCCTCTTAACATAATTTTTATGTCATTTCCTGTTTTATTTAGTTTCTAAGGAAATCTATAAAACAAATCAACTTGGGCAGAGCTATCTAAAAGAATGAATTTCTTCAGCCCTGATCCTAGGCTTTGCTTTTCCCTGTCTCTCATGCTTGCTCACCTTCTTTTCATGGTGAAATGGAAATCTTCGCACCCTGGAAGGCACCTGGGTGTTCAGGAATGCTGGAGCACTATGCAGGTGTTAGGGTGATGCTGGACCCATGATTTACCAATGTCCAGCCCCTTGATTAGGGTCACAATTTTGGCATTTAACCAAAACCCACCTGCAGCCCAGGAGCCAGGGGACGGAAATGGGTTTTTTTAAAACACAGTTTATAGCTCTGTTAAACCTGAAAGTCACTCTGTGGGACCCAGAAAAGGCACTCCTCTGGCCTGAAGACTTCCTCCCTACCAGATTTCAGAAGTCTGCTGCAAACCATGAAGCTGCTGGAGGTTACCCAAAACCAACCAAACCCAAAATCCCAGGAATCTCCCCAGCATGACAGGTTGGGACACCACAAGTGGATACAACAGCCCTCCTGTGATGTTTTAAAGTTGGAGGAGTTTGCCATTGGCAATAGAGGGAGAAGAAACAGGTACTGTCTGAATTTCCAACACCAGGAGTTGCCCTGTGCTGCCAGCAGCAGCTCCCAAAGGCACAGCCCCAGCCTAGCCTGCACCTAGGCACTGCCATTGGAACGCGATGGGGCATCAGAGGATGGGCAGAAGGAAAAAAAATCTACTGTAGGTATTGGAAAATAATCTAAATCCTACTTGGCAAATCTGCTTATTTAATATGTTCATTTAAATTCATTTCACAGTCAAGGAAAATGAGATTTAAAGAAAATATATATTTATTCATGCAACTTGCAGGCAAAATAAATCCAGTAGCCTCCCCACCCACCCTAAACTCAGCACTGAGAAACCTGAGCCATATTCAGCATTAAAAGCAAAAAATATATATTTATATACTTATTTTTAATAGTGGGCTTAACTAAAGCAGGATTTCAAGGTTCACCAATAAACAATCTTTTTAAAAAACTTTCTCATTAAAATTATGAAGGGAAAAAAGAGAAAGAAAAAAGGTAGCCAAATCTCCAGTATGTTTTACAGCATATCAGGCATATATCCAACCTCAAAGAATTTTTATTAACCTCTCATTGCTTACAAATTCAGGAATATTCCCCCAAATCAGAGTTCATAGACCGACATCAGAAGCTGCCAAACATCTTAACACAACTGAAGGCCACAGACAGTCCTTGGTGCTCTGCCTCCAGGGTATTCGGTGGTATGTCCATCTCCCCATGAGAGTTATAAAGGGGAGGAACATCGGTTTGCATGTCTTGCATTTCTTAGTGCATGGTGGGGTTATTCAGAGGCAGAGCCTTTTGTCCCATGTCCCTGCTTAAATCTGCAGGGAATTAACAAAGGATTTGGCCCTGAACTTTTTTGTCAAGTAGCTGCTTTCCATGCAATTCACTACCAAGAGAAACCATCCTTACCAGAACGTCTCCTGAATCAGAAACCTTTTTCCTGAGTTTTGAAGTGATTTTTCCACACAATACTGGCAACCTGTCTTAAGCATTATTTCATAGGTTTTATTCTATTTGTTTTCCCACAGATTATCCTGCTTTAAGACCATGGCTATGAAGCGGCTAATGGGCATCCTGGGTCTGTGGGAAGCCGCAGAGCAGGGGCACATATGCCTGATCTCTGCAGCAGCCTGCACTGCTGGGCTGGGATGCTAAAGGCTGAGCATCATTGCTGCAGGACTCAGCTCCAACTTGGGTATTGTCAACAGCTTTGAAATAAAGGTCCTCAGGAAGGTCATTAGAAGTACACACAAGCATACCCACAAACCAGAAGCCTACGATGAAAGCAAACTGCATTGTGTTAACTAAAAACAGTTATAGAAACCACAACCCATGTGCAAGTGATTAGATTATGTTTCACAACAGCCTGATTCTGAACTAATTTTGTGGGGCACTTATCATACTAAAAGGCACCTCACCCGTCTTTAATCGTGATGCGAATGGGAGCCCCGGCTGAGAAAGGGCTGCAGGGTCGAGTATAGCACCATGCATTGACCCACATGTGAGCCTCACCCACCCCTGCAAACCCCACTAACAACTACTGCTCCAAAACCTCCCAGCCTCGCAGTTGTAAAGCAGATGTAGAGCCAACAGCTGCCAACATGTCAGGAACACCTACCAGCTCCTAAAACACCTGCTCCGAAATATCTGCTCTCTGCAATTAAATATTTAGATGATGCTTCATTTATGAAAATTGGATTTTTAGAAGTAGGACCAGCTTAATTATTATACTAAAATATGAAAATGATAGCATATTATTAGAAACATATTTTTCTTGCAAAACTGTGTTTGCGATCTAGCCAGGAAAAGAAAAAAAAGGAAAAGTTATGAAATAGACTTTTTATAGTAGGTGTTAATTCTGAATAATTAGGATTAGGCACTGGGGATTTGCAACCCAAATAAAAATTACCTAATTAACCCTTATATTGGCCCTAGCAGAGAAGCCAAATAGTTCAGCAATAAAAAAAATGAGAAAGGAAAAATAACAACCCCAGCCCTCCACACACGTAAGTGAATATCTAAGAGACTAAAACCAATATGGGGTTTAAAAACACCCCCTGGAAAATATTTACAGACCTGACAAGAGCCATCTCAGACAGCTGGGATTTGGCTTTGCCATGACGTGATCAATACAACACAGACATTTTATGATCACATTCCCACTTAGGAAATGTGAAATCATCTCAGGTCCTTTATTCTTGACACTCTCTTAATGCTGCTGCTACTTTCTGTAATTTCCTTTTACAAAGATTCTTCCTTGGGCTATTTTTCCACCCATGTTTTCACAATTATCGCATGGCATGTCCAGGATGTCCCATACATTCATGGGAGAAAGACCTTGCAGCCTCTTGGCCGACACCCCAGCCAGGAGGGATGCACAACAGCTGGGGCTAATGCCTCATCAGCTCCTTTGGAAGGCCAGCCCTGGGCATCAGCTCATCAGAGCTGCATTGGATTCATGCCCAAGAGCCAAGACAACCATCTCGCCTTGCAAAAGTCCTCCAAAAGAAACCCGGGGCAGCAGAACACCCATAAGGGGGGCAAGAGGGGGGAAAGGGAGGTTCTCCCTAAAGGGCGACAAGCAAGGGTGTCTTGCTGGAGTGGAAAACATTTAGGAAAATAAAGGAAAACCTTCCTTGGTTAAGGACAAGGATAGGTACAACAGACTCATGCAAACAGTGCTGAAGAAGACCTCCAGTGCACTTCTCTACCCATTGTGTAATATTCAATACATAAATCCAAGGTAAAAGTACTCTGCTCCAGTTCCATATGTTTTAAAGCTTGTATTTTCATTTTGTAGACAGACTTGGCAGACTGCAGAAATATGAGCTAGCACTTGAGCTGAAACAAGAACTGGCCAAACTTTGAGGCTGCTAGGGTTTGAGATGCATGCAAAATCAAGTTAGAACCCTGCAGATACAATCATATTCTATGAGTTAAGGAAACACGGGGACGTCTGTCCAGCTTTTCACAACAACAGGTGAAACATGCCAAACAGGTCCCAGGTTGCTGCAAAAATGTGGCATCAGCCTCACTCAGTATGTGCAACTTCTCCTTTTCCTTGCTTATGGTAGGCTATATGCTGTTACCTAAATTACCAGTATGAGAACAGCATGATGCTATTGACAATCTAAATTAATTTTGTGGGATCACTGAACACTGAATGATGCTGGCATAAGTGAGATGAAGTTTCAGATATAAAGAGCTTCATTAGACTAATATTTAGCCAACAGTAATTACTACCCTTATTAAAAACTAGCTGAAACATTGCTGTGTTTATAGACTTATGCAACATACATGAGCATTGATACAGTCAGGAACAAAACAAAGCATAAACTTTCTAATCTCTTTTACAGGTTCCTCTCATTTGAGAATCCATGGATTTCTCTATTTAAATAACTTCAGATATCTAATGTTTTAGCTCAGAATAATATATAGAACAATTTACTTCATGAACACTTGCTGTCTTAACATTACAGAATTCCCTTCCATCTCCATCTTGTTAAAACCCAGGCTCTGACACATCATTCTGTGACAGATATGCAAGGGGGGCAGCACCATCCTGGTCTTGTCCTCTACCCTGAAGTGAGTATCCCTCTACAACAGGAATACCTCATGGGGGTGCAGAAGGGATTGCATGCTGGAACCACTCAGTCCCCCTGTGAAATCACTGCAGGCCACACTCTGCCTCCCAGTAAAACAGGGATTTTGCTCAAGGTTTATAGATTCAATCAAACCTCCTTGAGTAATTCCCATGGAAGAGTTCTATGTAGATGATGCTGAAGCCTTAAAAATTTAAGTTTTCTTTTCCCCTGCTGTACACATTAAATATATAATTTGATTTCATCTCATTTAATTTTAAAATTAATTTAACCTTAAAAAAAAAAACAAACCCAACCCACCCATATGAGTCGTCCCCGTTCAGTACAACTGGACAGGTGAATCTCAACTGCAAAACAGAGCCCTATCATTGACCCGAGTTTCCCCTCCCTCTGTGCACATGGACACCAGGACCACTGAATCCTGTACCCAAAATACTGTCCTCAACAGAAGGAACAAGACTCCAAAATTCAAGTCCCCAAGAGCACCGCAGTGCCCAGCATGATATACAGGACTCCATTTTCCTCTGCTGGCAAGTTGCCTCCTGCAACGTAGGCTGGATTTCCTTCTTTTAAAATCTGGAAACAATATAAATGGGAGATAACTTGCAATCCTTAATGCTTTCCATCCTCTTTGCAAAATCTTTTTATAATGCTCAAATAGTTGGCTTCCAGTGATGATATTATAATGATCCTGGGGAGTATTGAGAAACTGAGAGTAAATTCAAGTCAAATACATTTTAGAAAATTAATACAATATCACAGCCCTTATATTGAATAATTTTCATTACAGGATATAATTCTCTTACTGGGGAAGAGCAATAACATGGTGATTGTTGACGTTGCCAGTGCTCTTTTGTATTTCTTTTTTAAATCTGCAGTACTTAGGCATTAAATTGTGCCGTTATAGTTGCTCGGCAACCATAACTTCTGCATACACACCTCCCATGGTTTTGTAGCAACAACAATCTTATGATAACAAGGAGATGGGTATCCTTTTTTTGAGATCAAGATTCTTCTTGATATGTAAATTTATGCAACTTTTTTATGTATTATGTATGAAAAAAATTAAAATAATTATTTCATTTGAGTAACGAGCCCTAAGTGTTGATTTCGGTTTTAGAATTGCAGGAATGGACCTGCTGAAAAATTGATACCAATAAACAGAAGAAATCCACTGGCATATAGTGAAACAATTATGTTCTCTTTGGAACACCTGCTATTTACATATTTCAACTGTGAGACACAAAACAGGAGTAGGAAGAGAATTCAGGGTTTGTGGTTTTGAGTTCTGGAGAATAAATGGCTATTTCAGACAAAAAGAAAAAAATCCAGAAAACTAAGGAAAAACAGACTCAAAGTAAATTGCAGGCAGAGCAGGCCAAAGTTAACCTTCTCAAGAGAAACCTGATCCTCCTGGGTACATCTCCAGGACTCAGTGCAGGAGACCACTTTGACATACAATTTCACTTGAAGGTTTTGGAGCTTGATAGGAACTTGGGCATCCTCAGAGCAAGAGGCAGATGTACCCGGGTGCTATATGTCCTTATGGAATGCAAGCACATGCCCTAGTGCATTGGGGAGAGGTTCAAAGGACAAAAACCCCAAACCTCTCAGCTTTTAACAAATGTTTTTGCCTTATGACTCTCAGGATTGAAGAGGAATTTGCTTGTAGAAATGCTATGGTTATCAGATGCTGTACCTCATCAAGACCTTCTTGAGAAGTCCCAATCCTGAGTGGATTTCTACCTGAAATATGTATGCTCACCATTTATGTTTTGCATCACTCAGAGAGTGCCTGAGACCCAAGTCCATGGCAAAGGGCAATGGCAGAGCTGCTTGGAGCAGGGCTTTGCTAAGGGACAGGGCAGAAGTTCTCAGTGTCATGGCCACCACCAACATCACTGGTGGGCTCAGCGCAACACACATGCCCAGCAAAGTTTCAGCTTTGGTCATAAAGCCCCAAGGAAGCAGGGAGAAGATTGGGACTGTGGCAGAGATCCTGCAGATGAAGGTGTGGGAGAGCACAAAACACACATGAAAGATGTTTCAAACTGTGCAGGATGTTGCTCCAGCACAAGCTGTCCAAGTGTCCCATCCACTCATTAAAAACCTTTCCTGATGTGTTGAGACTGCTGAGCATTCACACCCTCCTCCTCCTCTATGGAAATCAGTGGGAGCAGCCCAGTAACTCCAGTGGAAAGCACATGGACAGCAAAAATCTGAAATGCCTGTAGCTTAGTTCTCATGTTCCATAAGGACAAAATACCCTACATTGAATTGAAGCAAGTTAAATGAATTTGCTTGAATTTTTGTGACTTTCAATGTCTTTTCATCATGGGTATTTTGATTTTTTGTCTTCAGAGTGGTCCTACACTCATAGTACATTTATTTTTATTTTTATTCTCTGTACAAAGAGAATAAAAAACTAAATAAAGAAGTTATTAGACCATCCTGCAAGAACACCAGTGGATCAAAATTATTTCCTTCTTACTTGTTTTAATTAAAGAAAGAGCAAATTATCTACATTTCCCTTTCAATCACTATAAGGAAAAATAATTTGATATTGCATACTGAATTTGGATGAATCTGTTATCAGGCAATACCTCTGAATTATCTAAATCATTTAAAGGAATAACACAAATTTAATTCTTTTCAGCTAAGATAGACTCCAAGTTTTCACACAAACACCAAGCAAGGATTTGCTTTATTTTTTCCTTTGACATCCCTTTCTTGTTTGAACCAGATTTCTCCACCACAAACACAATTTAATTTCTTCTTTCTTGGTGTCTGGGATATAACAGACAAATTCATGTGGCACTGCAGAAGCAGGAACTGCTATGTAGATCAAAGAGGTAATTTTCACTGGTTTATCTCTCCCTAACCAGGATACCTTCCAACTTCTGGAAAGTCTTGTGAGTACCTGAACATCATGTGTCTTGATTGAGCTACAAATACTCTAAATTGAGCCTCCTGCTTTGCAGACACTGTTGTTGAGTGCTAACATCCCATACCTGCACAGCACAACCCATGCTGGTCTGACAGTATTTGTATCAAACCATGCTGCTCTAAGAAATGCACTTTTCTACTGCCCTGGGGCCACCACAAAAATTTATCTGCCAACCAGCAAGACTGTAAATAGAAAAAACAAAGAAATCCCCCCGTGCTTCTTTGAGCAATGGCTATTTTGAGCAATAGAAACAAAGCCCCTGCTGATGGCAGCCTCCTGGTCCTCCACCAGGACACTGATGCGCATCATTCCCACTCACCTGGAAGAAGCCCTCCCTTGCCCATCCCACACTGCTAGCCAGAACTGAAAGTGTTTAGAAAAGCACTTTAACTCAGATGTTCCATCAGAAGTGGCACTGAAGGGAAGCTGCCACATCACTGCAATGCACTAAATATTTCCCCAAGGACATTATGGTCCAGGTTCCAAATATAATTAGGAGACATTTCAAACACTCCTTTAGATTACGTATACAGTAACATGCAGTACTGACATAACTATAGAGAACATTTCTTAAAGTCTTTAATCATCAAGTCATATTTTGTCTTCTTTACTTATAGGTCATTTCTTTGACAGCATAAATTATGATTAGCCTCTTAGTTTAAATGTAAAATTTAGCAGAACTATAGTGTCACTGCTCTCTGTGTTCTTTCTTTCAGCATTTCTCTTTCATTAAAACTGCCTTTGAAATCTTTTACCCTCTACTATATCTGAAGCCCAGTGAGGACACTGTAATTTCTGAAACCCTGTCTGTGCTAAAGGAAAATGTGGAGGCTTAGGTTCCCACATCATTCAGGGCTTTTCCCTTTTGTTTTTTATAGGATATGAAGATCACAGACTTCTGGCGCACAACAAGCAGAAAGAGGACAGCCAGAATACAAGATGTGCTGGGAGATATTCAATGCAAGCTATGAGTTTTCTTAGAGCATAATTCTTCTCTCAATATCCAAGGAACAAGACCAAATACCTCTGCTCTGGAGCCAGGCTGAGAGAGCTGGGCTGGTTCAGACTGGAGAAGAGAAGGTTCCTTAAAGGGAGACCTTAGAGCAGCTCCAGTGCCTAAAGGGGCTGCAGGAAAGCTGGAGAGGGGCTTGGGACAAGGGATGTAGGGACAGGCCAAGGGCAATGGCTTTAACCTGACAGAGGGGAGACTGAGATGAGCTCTTAGGCAGAAGCTCTTCCCTGTGAGGGTGCTGAGGCACTGGCACAGGGTGCCCAGAGAAGCTGTGGCTGCCCCATCCCTGGCAGTGCTCAAGGCCAGGTTGGACACAGGGGCTTGGAGCAAGCTGCTCCAGTGGAAGGGGTCGCTGCCCGTGGCAGGGGTTGGAGCTGGAGGAGCTTTCAGGTCCCTTCCAACACAAACTATTCTGGAATCCTATGAAATAAAAATAACCATCTTTGTTAAGTTGCATCGCTTCCTTATCCCCCAAATGTTATCATAAAATATGCCATATGTGTGTGTGGATATACAAAATATTTACTCTGAACAGAGACAATTTATGAAATTCAACAGGCTCAGCCCTTTTAAGCATCATAAGCTTTGTTATCCAAGCTCATTTATTCATGTATTTTTCCCTGACCCCAGAAACTTTTTTTCTGCTCAATTCTCTTTGCTGCTCAGAAGCATTTGCAAAGCTCATGTGCTATCTGGACACCCCAAATTGCATCACGCATCAAACCCACTCTGTAATCACTCCAATTGTCAAAGTGCAGCAAGAGATGCAGCACCTTCTTGCCTGGGATCATGCTGGGAATCAAATGCTCACCAAAGCTGGGACAACACTTGGATCATGCTACCACACTAAACTACACCCAAACTACCACAGATAAGCCCTTTCTCACAGTGCTTTCACAGACCCTGGGTGCACATTAAGAAGCACAGTACGTTTGTTAAAGGTGACACCAGTACCAAAGAAAAAATAATAAGAAAAGTGGGGAAAAAAAAGAGGAATCACAACTGCCCAAATGTTACATTGCTAAAAACAGCTCCATCTGCTCCTGCACCTCTACTTTGAGCAACACAATGCCAATAATAAGAAAGGTCATAATAAAAAGTGTTAGGCTTGCAGAGGCATTATTTCACTGGGCTGAAACATCTTATTGCATAGCCAGTGAGATTGTTTAAGCGCTGAACATTATGCAGGTTAAACCTCTAGAAATAGGGCTACAACATGCAAAGAGTACCATAACCATAATGGTTAGCAACTGCCATCCGATGTCCTATAAAAACATTTTATAAGAAACAGGAATTTAAGGTCTTCTGGAGAGGGTGAGGTTATAATGCTGCTGGACCCATACTATAAAACATGAAAGATTTAATCCTGGTGCAATAATTCTGCTACTCTGATGCAGGGTTTCTTTAAAAATGTGCATCTGCATTGCAATGTTCAGAGATGCTCATGATTCTTCTTGATGTATTCCTTCCAAATCAGAGGATTTCCTTTGGTCAGGGGTTGATTTTCAGCTGGGAAAAGCTAAAGAAGGTTGCCACTTGGCAGGACAATAGAGCATCCATAGGAAATCTGTGCCATAAATTTGAGAGGTCCATGGAAACTGGGAAATGCAATTCTAAATCCCCGACTCCATCTCAGAGCCAGAGCAGCATCACCGCTGGGGAAAACTGGCTCGAGGTGTACAGAGTTGGAGATCTACATTTCCCACACACCTCCCCTTTCACACCTCCTGCCTGTCTCCAAATCTCAGTTCCAGAAACCCCCTCCCAAGCAGGATTTCCAGCACACGCAGTGCTGGAACGTGCAGCCCTTGGAGGGAGGGGGTGTCAAACTCGTTAATTATGACCTCCCCATGCCATAAACCTGCAGTAGATTCCATAGAGTCCTTTAGAAAGCTAGATATCTAATTCCCATTATCCAAGCCCATTGCATAGAAGAGAAGAAAGAAGCAATTAGAGACTGTAAAATCCCTCTTAAACAATTTATATAAGATCCCTAAACTTGTTTTGAATGATCAGATCCTGTGGGAAGACTGTTATCTTTTAGAGTTTCTCACATTGTATTTGCAAGGCAAAGCAGCTAGAGCATGGTTTGCTCTGGTACAACATAGCTTGAAACAGTGTACAACAGAGCAGATATAACCTCACGTAATTTACAAAGTCCCTTTCATGGTTTTCCATGAATCACACTGATCACATTAAGAAGAAGGGTGGAGAACTTTGCCTGGAAAAAAGGGCCAGAGGATGAAATTTCCATTGTAAATTCCACAGCAATTTGTAAATAAATATACCTAGTAACTAGTAATTAACATTTTATTAGATAAATGACTCATGCTCCCTGAATTGCCATGCATAAATATGCCATTAATATGCAGCAGAACTTATAGTTCAAAGCTATCAGCAATGTAAACATATGTTCACACACTCCATCTCAGTGTACTCATGTATCTATATTCAAAGACAGCCATGCAAATACATCAGTGATTTAGGGGGCTTCAAACTAAAAGGGGAAACACTATGGCTTTCAGTGGAGCTTAATCTGATGATGGGAAGAATTTGCTTCAGCTCACAAGAAGAGAGATCCATCATTGTAGAGCTGTTTTGCTCTCTGCTGATTTGCAGTAGGAAGAAAGCCTTGTTTTCTGACTGTTAGAGAAATATTGGGCTATCTATTGATGGAAGAAGAATAGAACATTCATACACAGGTAGCAGCCTGCTTCATCTCAGCCAGGGTATACGTAAGAGCAATTAACATTAGCAGTAGAACTAACCTCATCCTGTGCAGGTGAAGACGCAGAACAACACGTGCCCTGCAAAGAAAAGCCTCCCTTCCGAAATCCTGCCTGGTGGTATAGGGTTAATGAAATACTTCTGATCTTAACCTAAAGGGAAAGTCTACTACTGGAGACTTTGGCCCATTTTTCTACATTCTTGCGTGCCCATAACTCCATAATACGAGCGCTTTTTGCCATCATTAACAAGCCCAGCCATGCTAAGCAGCAAATCAGGGGTGTGGTGCTACTTTTCCCCAGATGAAACAAAGCAAGAGCCAGTGCTTTACCCATGATAATCCAGGACATGACATCAGAAAGGACAATAGCTTCAGCCAGAGTCAGTCCTTCAGCCACAACACTGTTCAAGGCTTTGAGCAGGAATATCTGGTAAAGTATGGCAGACTTCAAGGAGATTTAAAACTACATATAATTACCATCTCTTATTTAGGATTACATGAAATTCATTTAATCTATGGGTCTTTCCTCCTTCTCTTTTCCAGGAAATAAACAACAGTGCTCAGCATTTGCCTTTTATCCTGCTGTCAGGGTCTCCAAATACATGACTCACAGGAATTTCTATTAGTACATAAAATATGACACATGTGAGAAAAGGTTAACCTGGACACTTTACAATGCAGCTCTTGATTAATTCTAATTTTAGAACAGAACAAAACACAGCAAGTGGTATTAGGGTGACAACCAGACAGCAGAAAGCACAAGGGATCAGGAGCACATTAACGTAAAACTTCCCTCAAAAAGAGCATTTTTACCTACCAATACTTCCACACAGATTTGAATGCAACTTGACTTTCTTCAGAAGCAAAACTGCATCTATTTAGACCGAATCTGGGTCCATCCAGGCTTAAAGGGCAGAGAAGGGAGCCTCAGTAACCTGGGGATTGACACCAGCCTTTGTATCCCAGCCAGGCAAGGGAGTCTTGATACTCCCCTCCACTTGCATCCACCCTGAGCCTTCCCCAGAGCAAGAACTCACCTGAACATGCATCACTCAGCACCTCCTGCAGCTGGTACTGCTCTTTTATATCCCTTAAACACACTAATAGCTTATTAGAGGTCAAAGAAATCATGACTTGCCAGTTCTTTCCCCTGCAAAGTCTTACCTTCAGCTCTTCACCTGCTAACACAGGGCATTGAGGAGCTACTTGGTACTTTTCCCTCTGCCTCTAATTTAAATACATAGTTGAACCTAAATGTATATTTTATTGTTTCCTTGAGCTATGATTAACCTTCTCATCCACTACCAACGAGCACTGATTTTGGCTGACAGGATATTTTGGCACCTAATTCCCTGTCAGGCAGAGGACAAACGCTCTGTAGTTCAAGGCTGCCTCTGCCTCTTCTCAAGGTACATCTGGCGTGCACAATATCACTTATGAAATGTTTTTAAAGGCTACACAGTGTGGGTATAACACTTTTTGGTTAAACTATCAGGCACACTTCACGATTCAGTATCCATTCCCATGTGTAGAGGATACAAGGATCCTGCCTTCTGCTGCCACAAGCTCCATATTCTTAGAGGGGCTGTACTGAAAAATCAACCTTAAAACTCTCCTAAGAGCTCGTTTTTTTTTGGAAATAGGAGAAAACCACACCTGAAGTTGTCTCTGTTATTTTTCAGACTAAGCAGGAAGTTCTGTAAAGGTGTTCTATGTACAAACAACATAAAATGCATGAGGCCGGGTAGATGTTTTCCATAACAATGCCCTGAGAAATTGCATTAAATCTCAGATATTATCCCCAGTTTTATAGAATTGCCCACAGAGACAGACACCAACAGCACTATTAAGTACCAAGAAAGTACCAGGCTTGTTACAGGAGCTTTATGAGAGCCAAGGATCAAATATTTTTTCACAGTTTTATGTGGATAGTTTCATGAAAATTGATCAGGTCTAAAAAGTCACAGTCCAAATGAAGCTAAGGTTAAAGATAATTTATACATGATATTCCTAATTTTATTCTGAGCCCTTTTATTACTATGTAGGCCTTTATGACTTTAAAGAAAATGTCAGTGGCAGCAAATGACATTGTACTGAATAATCTAGTTATGAGGGAAAAGACATTTAAAACTATTCCATATCAGCTTTGCTCTGTTCTGCTGAAGTTACAGTTTTATCCCACGCAGCTGGGCAAGACTCCTCTCTGTATTTTTAAATCCTCTTCACAGTTGCTTTACAAACCTATGTCTGTTCTTCTTCTCTTTTTAATTCTTTTGAAATTTCATGTTTTTCTCTTTTTTTTTTCCAAGTAATTCGATTGAATTCAGTTGTGACCTCACATGTGAAGGGGTTTATCACCATGTGTTGCCATCTCAGCTACGCAGCCCAGCCCTGCATGTTTAGGACATGGGGAAATCTCTTCAGTTCCTGATGTTTGTGCCACTTACCTGTCCTTGACAGCAGCTACTGTATTCGGATCAGCTCCACAGCAGGGACATCAATTGGAGACACATTAATGCAACTCCTTTAAGTGGACAGACAAGGTACATATATTGCTGCCTGCACAATGCTGGGAATGGGTTTGAAGGGCATCTTCAGCCCTTTCTCGGAGCAGCCCATTTCCCAGTGGGCAGGATTTGGTGCCACCTCTCATTTTCCTCCTTTTAGCCAATCTCCAAATGCAAAACAACAACAGCAACAAACCTGCAAAAGATTATGGGTATTTACAGCGTTATTATAGACCCTGGCTTGATTGTCTTGTGGACGGACATCTGTCTTGTGCCATGTTTGCCCTTTTTCTTGTTTCCAACCAGAAAACATGGCATCGGTGAGGAGTGATGTTTCAGACCCTCTGAAGCCACTGTTTGATGCATGAAGCAGGTCTGGAGGGGCACCTTGTCCCAAGAGATTTCCCAGGGGGATCCAGAGCAGTGCCCAGGCCAGGGTGTTATCTCTACTAGGACAAGGCCTCCTCATGGTGGGACAAGATGTCCTGTCCCTATTGCTCTCCAGTACAAGGTCCCTCATGGTGGGACAACCTGCTGTGGTACGAAAGACCTGAATGATGGCCAGGAATGTGCTCCCAAACACTATTGGCACTTAAATTACTGACATGACCTAAAAGTACCTAAAATCCATCAGAAGGATTCTCTGAATATTTTGGGATCTCGATGCAAACTGTGTTCCTTGAAGCATTTTGTCTTTGATGTAACAGAAGGATAAGCACATAAATCCAGCATAGGTTCAGTTCTGTAACTGTTATAAATGAAGCTTATACACGAACATCAGTCACTGTGTGTATTGACTGGAAGGAAACAGTGCTAATAAATTAGAGTATTTTCAAACAGTGTTGGGACTATATTTCAATCGCTTGAAAAAACCTTTGGTGTTGCACAGCTTGCGGGTTTTGGGGTCTTTTATAATGATTTCTTGCACAGAGAAAGGAATTACGGTTCTTATCATTAACAGTCTTCCCAAATTCTGCCACTGTCTGAATTAACACTACCCCTGGCTTTCCAGATGTTTGTTTGAAAAGCAACTGTTATTGCATGTCATAATTGTGTTCATAGCTGAGTAAACACCTTCACAGGTGCAAAAAGATCCAAAGGCTGCAAGAGTTGTAAGGCTGAAAAAAAAGCAGAAATTTTATAGCTATGTCACAAAGAAGATGTAGAAATGAAATACAGTGTTTTCCTGTGTCTTAGGTGTAACACTTGATTAGCTCGAAAAGCAGCTAAAGTCTTGTGTCCGTGCACCAGGTTTAATCAAAACTGTAGCCTTGTTTGAAAAGTGTTTAGGTAAAAATGTCATTGATTTCTGAAGCAAATCTGCTCACTGAGTATTTCAGAGCCACAGACTCCTTCTTCTTGATGCTATTTATATTTTAACTATGCTTCAGCAGTGGCCAAATTTAGCTATCACGGTATAATAATAGCAGAAATTGTTATGACGAGTGTTTTTCCTAAGTGCAAAAACAATTCCTGGATGCAGGATTTGGTTCTCCCTGACTCTTTTTAGTGCATCTATCTTTCCTCATCACTATCTTTCATTAATATTTATTCTAATCTAAATGAGTCCTATGGAGCAAACTTCTTGTGGGGTCCATCAATTGCCCAAGTCCACAGTGGTTTACTCAAGAAGGCAATGGATTATAGACCTCAGACATGTGGTAATCTTTCTACGTTACAGCAAATAAAACAGCATTTTAAAGTACCATCTCCTGTTCAGTTCAATACCCTGCAGAGGAAGATACAGAATCCCAGCCTGGTTTCTGTTGGAAGGGACCTTAAAGCTCATCCAGCTCCAACCCCTGCCACGGGCAGGGACCCCTTCCACTAGAGCAGCTTGCTCCAAGCCCCTGTGTCCAACCTGGCCTTGAACACTGCCAGGGATGGGGCAGCCACAGCTTCTCTGGGCACCCTGTGCCAGCGCCTCAGCACCCTCACAGGGAAGAGCTTCTGCCTAAGAGCTCATCTCAGTCTACCCTCTGGCAGGTTAAAGCCATTCCCCTTGGCCTGGCCCTACAGGCCCTTGTCCCAAGCCCCTCTCCAGGTTTCTTCTGTTCCCCTTAAGATATTGACAGACTGCAGTAAGACTGTATTCAAACCGCTGTGTCCCTTTCAAATGGCTGGAGAATCACTTCTTGCCAGGGTCAGTAGATTGGAAGATGCTTTAGCCGACCTAGAAATACAGCAATGCAGATCTGTCAAGGCAACCACGGGGCCTTTATGTATCATAGGAAAGTATCATAGGAAAAATTTCCTTGCACCTAAGGAAAAGGCTGGTGATTGCCTGTGATGGAGCTAGTGCTCAGAACTGGAGATATGCAGGATGAGGACCTATACAGGACAAGCTTTTTATTGTGCTTTCAACCACCATGAGGCTTTTAGGTGATTTAGAATTTCTGTAAGGAAGATTTGTTACAGGAGTGCAAAGAATTACTGTGGATCAGGCAAGCTGTCCATCCACATCGCCATCCATGACCCCAGTTGCATTTCCAAATACCAAAAGAGCCCAATGTGGGCCAGGTAGGGAACAGCCAGAATGGATGCTCTTTCCTAACTCCAGTTTGTTGCTATTTTGGTGAAATAAATAAATAAAAATACAAATTTAATTGAACATTTATACGGTAAACAGAGTATTTTTTCATAAATCTATCTTCTTATGTGTGTATCTTTAAAAAAAGGCATTTCGTATTTACTATAATTAGTGATACGTTCAGTAACTGCTTAAATCTATAAAAACATGTATTAACCTCTTCATTATTATGCAGTTATTTCATCCAGGTATTGCTCAGATGAACAAATGTTTAATATCTTGCTCCATAATGTTGAAGAAATTGTCAAATCCCCCTTTACCTGAACAGGATCTTTTAATATGATTTTTAATGAGACGGAAGACAGCACAGAAACCCTGGAAGGGTCCTGTAGAGATGTTATTGATCTTTGGAGTTAGATCACCTTAATGATTATCTTTCATAGCGGCTGGAATATTTTGTTCCTTGTCTGGTAGAAAGACACATTTGAAGGTTAAATACAGTGGGATGAGCAAACTTTTGGAAAAAAAAAATATAAATCCATCCCATGGAGGAGGAAGAGAGGATTATTTGCTGCAGAATTCCCCAAAATGCCTCCTTACCCCTGTTCACCAAACACCAGGGAGCACAGACTCAGGGTATAAGGCTGCAAATCAGGGCAAAAATCAAGTCAATTCATTCAGCAGAAGCTGAAGCAAACATGAATACATTTTTTGATCCCCTTTACAAGACCCTGGCACTTTGATAGGTAAAACCAGTTCATTCGCTGGAACACCCAGCACGCCATCGGAGACTTTCAAATTCATTGTGCAACCTGGTTTCTTTATTTTGAGCAGCACAGTATCCTTTTGCTAAAGTGGTGTATCAAGGAGATTTTCCTTTATTGTGTCAGAGCCTGATAAATCCTTCCGGTGCCTCTCCAGCACCCAGGGCACACTGAGGCTTGGTGCTGCCCCACGCTGTTGGCTGCTGGCTGAGCATCCTCACAAACATCTGATTTGATCTTTTTTTTCCAAGCTGGACTTTGATAACTTTGGAATTGATAATTTTATCAATTCTTCCTTGGGATCCTTGAGGGCATGTTGCAAAGAAATCAGCATGAATGGTTTCATAATGATGCTCCACATTTTCATTCCAAAAAACAGTGCGTGCTGCGCAGCAAATTAAGGGGAATACTGCCAGTGGGTTTGTATCTAAAGCCTAACCTTCCTTGACCTTTTTTCCCCTCTTTTTAATGTCTCCCAGTATTGACAAGGCCTCTAATTTGTGATCCAAGGCTGCACCACTTCTCAAGATGAAGCTGCATTAGGAAGTGGGATCTGCTGGTGAGGGAGGACCAGTCCTGGGGCCCTCCCACCTTCTTCCCTGAGCATCCAGGCATGGGCAGCATGTGGCAGCAAAACAGCAACTTATAATCCACCCAACAGATAAATTTATTGGGGAAAAGATCCAAAACACCTGGAGCAGACCTAAAAGAAGGTAAATGCACTGGAGCAGAAAGGGGCTCACCTCATGCTGTGCTCTGGGGTCCCTCACATAGACACAGGGTGCATCCTGAGCATCCTTCCCTCACCTCCCGCTCTGCAGCCTTGGCACAATCCTAGTGTACAGCATGAAGCCCTGTGGGTAGCTCCCACCCAGCCCCAGCATTGGTCCCAGAAGCCACATCTGCAATTCCCCACCAGGCACTGCCTGCAAACACAATTTAACAGAGTTTTGGTTCTCCTCCTAGACCAGGAGGCACATACCCCAGGGTGCTCCCAAAAGGCAGAAGGTGGCACTCGCTGCTTTGGGGTTCAGAGCAGCCACATAACAGGATCACAGGGCTGCTGGACAACAGGGACAAAGCAGCCCAAGGGCTGTGTGGGCACAGTGATTCAAGGAGGGGGCCAGGAGTGGAGCTGGGAGGGGACCGGTGGCAGCTCTGTGCCTCTCAAGGATGCTGCGACAGTGGAGCATCCCTCCAGTGGCCCTTTAAGCCAGATTGAAAGATGCTCTGCATTGCCAGGCTGACAAAAAAGCAGCATTAGCCGAGCTGTGAAACTGGCTCTGTATGTTTAATGTCTCTCAATGGCTGGGGTGGGATAGCACGGCATAAACTGAAAGTCAAGCAGCTGAATCCTTGTGCACTGCTTTGAAAAATTAGGGGCATTTATAATGTCTAATATGTTGCAAGCCAGGATGATTTAACAGATGGTTTAAAAAGAAAATCAGCATGTCAGGCAAGGCCCATTGTGTAGCTCTCTGTAGGTTTCTATAGAATGTGAGAGTGATAAAAAATGTTTTTCTTCTCTATTTCAATACTGAAAGATGTTAAAACTTGAAACCTTGGGGGAAATCACTTAATTACCCTTGTGGTGTCAGTGGTCCAGAGCACTGGGAAATTTCAATTCCCTGCAGAAAGGGGTCAAATAGGGAACAACCAGGACACTTTTTAAACTCTTGTTAATGCCTCATAACCTTTAATGAATAATTTTCAGTACCACGGCCAGGCTAACCTCACACAAAAGACAGTAATATTTACCTCTTCATGGCTTTGCCTTAATTCTGTGCACAAAGAGAAAAATACCAACAACATCTTTGCTTCCATGCAGATGTAATACAGGAGAGGAGATTGGAATTTTTAAGCACCTGTGCTTCTGTTATACATTGATTTATAATTTTAAATTTAGGATCCAAAACCAAGTTAACTTTTCTTACTTAAGTCCAGGGAGCAGGGATTTCCCCGTATCAGGCATTCAACAATTACCCAGTATTTTTATTTTAGAAAGAAGAGTTAATATTTAAAGTTGCCCTTTAATACTCATTTGGAAACACTGATTGAATAATAAGCCAAGCAGCCCCATGTATCACATCTCTATTAAATTCTCTTGCCTTTTTTAAGATTAAAAAAAAAAAGCCCAACTTTTTTCTTCCTCTAAATGCAAATCTTTCTGTGTAACACTGTGCCTAATCTACTACAACTAATTAATCTGTTTGAGCTGATGAAATGTTACCTCTGCATTTTTTGTTCCTTGTATACAATTATTGTAACAGTGGTGAATAAATCAATATTCCCAATCCAACTGTAAAAAACAATCAAGAAAAGCAGTGCTTCTCAGGGAAAAAACACCAAATAATATTTATTAACTCTGTCTCAATCCACAGCAGAGCCTAATACCATTCAAGCATTTTCTGCAAGTGTAATAAGCAAACTCAAATACATGATGAAAGTGGCACATGCCAATAATTTCACCATTTTACACTGCAGAGTAATTGAAGGATTTAATGAGAAACAAACCAATAAAAATAAATAGACCATGCAAGAGGAGGAGAAACTGATCTAAAATGGAAGTTGCTCCGTTGTGAGTTTTAGGGGGTTTTGCATGGTTTGACCAGGAAAAAATGGTGTTGGGATGATTGGCTGTTTATTTCTACTTCTTTTACATTTTGCAGTTTGATTTCCAAAGAGGAAAACACCACTTGTTCTATCTAGATTTGATTCTGCATCAATATGCTTTCCTTTTGCTGCCACTTCCCACAAACCTGTTATTTTCCTTCTGAATTATATGATGAATAGTGTCTTTCTGCCTGAAGTTAGAAACTGTTTCTGTTGCATTGGTATTTGTAAATAACTCTGAGCAGCCCAGCCTTTTAAATAATGGCACAGAGTCCTTCTGCTTTTAGAAATCTCTATAAATCACGGTCCTCATGAAAGGAATTCTGATTACAAACCCCTTTGTCTCAGCAGTGCCCCTAAATTTTAGCCACGTACAAGCATCTTACCCAAGGATGCCACCGGCACCTGAGGTGGTGCAGGGCAGGGCCCGTACATACCTGGACAGGGAGAACATTATGGCTGTACATCTTTTGATGCCTGTTTTTGGTAAAGCAGAGCTGGGTCAAGCTTTTGGTTGAACTGACTTAGGAAAATATTGCAAATAGGTTTCTTTATTCTTACAAACATATTGAGCGAAAGAATTTTGGGCCAGGTTGGATGGGGCTTGGAGCAAGCTGTTCTAGTGGAAGGTGCCCCTGCCCATGACAAGGGATTGGAACTGAATGAGCTTTAAGGTCCCTTCCAACACAAACAATCCTATGATTCTATGAATTTTGACCTTTGCTTCAGCCTTGCCAAAGCTTGTGCCTAATAAAACAAAGGGTGGCAAAACTAGCATGGCTCCATCTGAGAGGGATTTTGGTAGGGCACAAATCAGAGATGATTCCAACAGAACCAAGGGAAACATTTGGTGAGGAGGAGTTCAGATTCAAAAATAATACCCCAAAATCTCTGGGGGACTAAGACAAACCTGGGGCTGGTTCATAAAGACCAAAAAGTGAATGGCTTCTCACTTGCTGTCTCCACCTGAAATATAGACAATTAAAATCTATGTTCATTTTTGAAGACAGTTAAAATCCTGAGAAATATGGACCAGAACAGGCTCCTCACCTGCTAAGTGTATGAGAGAGCCAAATGCAAACCTGCTAAAACTGTATATTCAGAGCAATCAGTTTAAATACTGAGCACTGTACACCTGGTAAGAGAAACAATAAAACATAATCTCATCTCTAAAGGGGATTATTTTCAGCTGCGTTGTTTTGATGCTTTCCCTTGCATACACAATCGAAAGCATGGACTTGTAATAAGTTATTGCTTTGTGTGGTGCTTTGGGAAAGTGGGAGAGGGCAGGTTCAAAGACCAAGTGCGGAGAGGGCTCTCCCCGGACAGCTGAGGTCCAATCTCAGTGTACAGGTCAGTGACCCTTTTATAAAATCTTTGAAGTGCTTTCTTGAAGAGTATTGACTGACCAAAGCCTTTTATTTCATATCAAGTTCAAATGTAATGTCTTTATGAGCATAATGCACAAATCAATGCATTAGGACATTCAGATTATTTAGATAGAGCTGAGTGTGCAGCATGCACTGAGGCATCTTTCAAACATAGATAGCCTTCAGACGAATACTGCAACCCACTATATTGCTTACCAGAAAAGCATTTTACAAAATATGGTCTGTTAACAAAGTGTTTTCTGTGTTTTTACTTGTCAAGATAACAAGTTTTGCCTAGACAAGGCAACAGGAATTGTTTTATCTGCCTTGGCAAGATGAAGGCTAGAAAAATTATAAGTCATATATTTCTCTGTCTTCACAACCACAAGTATAATTGCTGCATTATTGCTATTGTTATTATTATAAATTATTATTATTGTTATTATTACCAGTTTTATTATTATTACCAGTATTATTTCAGTAGTGTGGAGGACATGGACACTTGCACACCCTGTTCTTGTAAAGCACAAAAAAATTCTCCCTGCCCCATGAAGTTTATAGTACCTCTTTTTGCAGCCAATCTAGTTTGTACTACAGGTAAAGTTTAGCCTCTGTTACCTTCAGCAGGAGACAGTGAATAGAAATCTCATTTTTCTGGGGTCCTCTTGCTTCTGCCTGTAGGACACCATGTCTCTTCTCCACCCGTTACAAGCATACATCCCAGTCTCTTATCACACAGCCAAACACCCAGCATCCTAGGAGCTATCCATGCAGGTGTTGTGTTGGTCCCCAAGCTCCATCACTCCAGACTGAACATCCTTTGCTTGTCTCTCACTTTCCTGCCCTCCCAGCTGGTGGCAGCCCGTATCCCCATGCAGCACAATGTGGTCATGGGCTCTGCAGCTGCTGCAAGGACCAGAGGCAAAGTTCCACCCCAAAGCTCCCTGACTTTGTGCATCCAGGGCAAAACAAAACTGTTTAGAGAAGATGGATTATAGAACAAGAAGTTATTACAGTACAGCACAAGGTCAGTTGTACTTTCAGTGCCAACAAGTTATAAAGGTCTCACATTTTTGGCAGGAACACGTTACTAATGAAATACAAACCATCATGTTAGGAACTTTAATGTTTTTGCAATGTTTTAATGGACCTTACTCGAGGACCAGACTGACTACATGTTCATGGGCTTGCTTCTTGTGCTAAGTGTTTATTTTTCACTATCCCAGTGGGGAGAAAAAAGAGCTGAAATTGCTCTTATGTCAAATTCATGGATGCATAAATGTGTGAGACGGAAGAATTGAGTATTCTTCTCACTCCCGTTGTGACTTCTGGCAGTGACAGGGTGGCACAAGGAGCCAGGCTGCATGCAGGTTTCAAACACACACCTTGGACCTGGACTTTTAAATTCTGGCATCCTCAGCCTTGCTTCTCCTTTTTTTCCCAGCTGGTTTCTAAGGAGCCCTGGCTGGGGAATGATCAACCCCACTGCAGACTCCAGCCCTTTCAACACGGAAAGGGAAATTGCTTTTTGTGGTGCAAAACCCATAGGAAAACTTGTCCCAGGAACTGGGGGAACAGGGACTGCACAGTCCAGAGCAGGGTGGAAGCAGTGGTTTCCATAAGCATACTTCTCCATTCTTTGGCAGACAAAAGTTTAATGCAAAATACATTGCATTAAAGCAGTTATAGACCTTGAACACTGCCAGGGATGGGACAGCCACATCCAATGTACAATAAATAATGTACATGCAAATATCCACAGGAATATTCCCCATACCTGTGAATGTGTGTTTGCCACAGGTACAGCTACTGCTGGTCTAGATAGGAAGCATCCAAATGCAAAACCCCAGCTAAGGATTCAGTTTGCCAAAAGAGTTAATAACAGAGACGCACAGTTCAACACCACTCACAAACTTTTAAGCATACCATAACATGCCTTATTATGCTCCATCAAAAACATTAGCAGAAAAGTCAAAGTAGAAAACAAAAGCTGTTAAAATATTAAGCAGATTCTAATACAAATGGTGCTTCATCGTTGTTTCGGAACCCCAGTCATGACAAGTATCTCAGTGTTGGTAAGGACTTGATGCATCCCACCACTAATTAAGCAAGTCATTTCCAAAATGCTGGGAGAGATGCCTGTGAGCAAAGCAGGGTGAGATTTCAGGCAGAAACTGGCTGCCAACTGCTATAGCAACATCTACCCCAGCGCACCTATCTCCATCCCCATGGAACACAGTACAGCCCCTTCCCGAGCACATACCAAAGCTTCCCACACCCTGTCAGGCTCCAAAAATCCCAAATCAGAGTTCAGAAATAGGAGTTTCTGGAGATAAACCAGCAAAAAACGTGGAAATCCCATCATCCTTCCCCACCATCCCTCCCGAGCATCACTGCTCATGGATGTTGGTGTCAGGGCTGCCTGCCTTCCGAACCCAGAGGAAGCTGGCAGAGTGCTGCAGGAATATTGTTATCCTACAATCTGGCCTGTGATCAGCTTGCCAGTTTGTATTTTTGTTGCACAAGGTGTATTTTTATTGTGAGTCTCCAACAGAAAATTGATGGAGTTTTCAGGTTGTCTGGATAAATAAACATAAGGAACATGAGCGTGTCACACAGTGGAAGTACACACCGTGTTTGGGTCTGGTGTTGCAGCATTGCCTTTTGTTGGCTTGTTTTTTTTATCACTGGAAATTCTAAGGTAGGTATTTCCACTGTCTTAGCTGTCAGCCAATCCATGTATATTCCTGCTGTTACAGGGAGAAAAAGAAGCGTCCCTTCATTACCAACCAGAATTTCATTTCTGGCCTCGACTGCATCCTTGCATAAACCTCCTTCAGGAATGCCAGGACAAATAAGTGTGTGCATCTCTTCAATGCTCATTTTCCAGCCATACCAAGGAAGATTGGCGGGTTTGTTGCGTGGTTCCAGCGTAATTAGTCCTTTTTAATGAAATGGACCCTGGATATATTCCACTGTGGAGCTTCAATAATAGAATTTAAGTGAAAGTAATTTCAAAGTGCAACAGTAGTTTACATATTAGTTATTGTATAAAGGGGGAAAAAAAATGGTCTGCTGTTCTAGGTTAAATGCAATTAACATCCAGGCCTTCTGCAAGCCCCTGGGACAGAATGATTGGTTTGGCAGGTTATTTCTCAGATTCTGATAAAAAGAAACCCCACTTTATTTTAGCTATATACCCCTGCTGAAAATATTACAGCACTCTCTAGACTCAAGACCTCCGAGCAACTTAGTAGAACACATACATAACTCCAGAATTTTGACGAATTAACTATTACTCGGAAGCACAATTACCACTTGAGCTGTTGCCTGTGTAATATTGAAGACAAATAGAACTCTGCAAGTCCGAGTAGATGAGTAGATGTCAGTTCCTTTCTATTTAGCATTCGCAGTGAGAGGGGTGTAGAGAGTTTTCTGTTTGATTTTGGAAAGACACAGCATCCAGAACCTTGATGTTGGAACAAACACCGTGGTAATTACAGAGTAACATGTTCACTACCTCTCTTTATTTCATATAGCTGTATTCTACCTGCAAAGGAAAATGTGGGTTTATGAGAAACGCACAGAGTGCTAGCATAGAATTGCTCTACCAGGAAGGATTTTTTTTCCTGTTAATATTATATTTCTTTGTCCCTAGTAAGTACATTTTTAAAAGGCAATTTATTTTCTCACTTGAAATGTGAAGTCTTTCACTCCCAATTGTTTATTCAAATTCTACTTCTATGCTTATCAGGAATAAAATCTAACTCCTGCAGCATCTGTTAGCTGGGTCGGTGGGGTCTTATTGCAAAGGACCTCACAAAAAGTTGCTCATTTTTAGTTGCATAGGAATGCTTAAATCAAATCCCACTATTTTAATGTTTCTATAGGGAGAAAAAAAGATGCAGTTCAGGCCAAACACAAACCTCTGGCTGATCTGTATTGTTTTCATTTCTTTCAGACACTTTCTAAATGTAGACGGTCCTTCACAGGCTGTTAAACACAACCTCTGGCTTGGGAAGTCCCCAAGTTGCAGAGTGTTGGAGACAGGAAAACAGACAAGGAAAGTCTCACTGTAGGTCCCCCCATTCTTAATTCATCCTTATGCACCAGCTATTAGTCAGTAAGACTGGGTATTGGAGCAGGGGGTTATTAATACAGCCCACAACAGCTATTCCTACACTGTAGCCAGAGCATTTTACCTTTAAGAAATTGCAGCATAAGTGTGTTTAAAACCTACTAAAGTTAATAGAAATATTCTCATTGACTTCAGTGAGCTCTGGACCACTCTGTCAGATGTGTCTTTTCACCTTGACCTTCAGTCACGCAAAAAATTCAGATTTCTAGCAAAAGTTAGTCATCTAAAACATAAAGAGAAGTAAATGACTCCACAGGACAATTAATTGAATCATTAAAGACATGGGTGAAACACCCCCTTCCCCCCATCAGCTGCAGAAATACCTTGGACGTGAAGCCTAAAATAGATGGCCAGCACTTTGAAGGCTGCAAGAAATGAGATGGCTCCCGTCCCTGGTGGCACAGTGGGCGATAGTGACAATAAAGGGAACTTTATCAGTCCAAATTAAAAAGAATACATACCAAAAGGGAGAAGAGAGGTGCATACCGACCCAGAAAATCCTCCAGAAACACCGAAGGCAACATTGGTGTTTGGAGCAGTTTTAGGTGCAGTCTAAGTTATTCCAGGTCTCCAGCTTATTTTATCCCTGTTTTGGCAGACCTGCTGTGTTGGTTTTCTTTATCTCTTAGTGTCTGGACACTTGGACAGAGACAGATGTGACCTGCACACTGGACACCACCACCATAGACCCATGTCCCATGTTCTGCTGATCTCAGGTGGCCTGGCCCAAAACCTCCATATGCCATCACACGTCTCAAGCTGCTGAGTTTCCTCAGGAAATACTATTCAAGGGTTTGTTTATTTTGCTATTATGAGTGTGTTTTGCTGCAAGAAATTGCACTTAATTATGTTATAATATTTTCAGAACTGTTAATGTTAATATTAATGTGTTGAAAATAATTTTTACTTAATTTTTACTGGGTGTTCTTGTATAATTGATAGGGAATTTGTTATTAAATCTTTTATTTGACTGATTACTTAATCATTCCCACATGGTTATTGAAGACAATCTTACATATAATTAATTTCACTAATAGAGACTCCCCATGTTTTCCTTCCTAGGCCAGTGTCTGCATGGTTATCGTGTAATTTAAGGCTTTCCTGGGGCAGCTTTAAATTATGCACATATTTGTATTAATTATATATGGCCAGATTCTGCTACTTTGTATATAATGGCAAACACCCCCTCCTGTAAGTAGCTCCTCTGAAATCAATAGAGCTCCTTGCCATTGGATCAGTGGGATAAAAAGTGGTGGAAAACGAGCGTAAATCTGAAGAGGGAAAGACTTTAAGTTAGCTGCTTTCATTCACTTTCCACCGGCGCAGGCCTCCCCTGGTATCTCCTGCCCTCTCCCTTTCATCACAGCTAATCCAAACAGACGGGTTCATCCGCTACACCACCATTTCGGGATCAGAAATATGACAGCACGGAAACGCCAAGGCACGGGGAAGGGAGCACTCTCCTTTACCACCTATGAAATGCAAAGATACAGGGCACAGAGTGAGTAACAAAGGACCATGGGCCATGTGTGCAAATGTGATAGGGAACAAATTATGTTCAATGTCGTGAGAAAGCACTGAGTTATCAATCAGGTGACATGCCAAATCCGTGACAGGATGCTAAGTAATGCACCTGGTGCCAATTATTGACTCCCAATGACAAATTGGGTTTGCATATTGCCTATTTTCCCCCAGACTGAAACACGGAGGCAGTTCATCCAACAGCTAACTACAGCGTTGTACTTGTGAGGGAAAATGGAAAGAGCATGTGAGAGGCACAGTCCCGAGGAATTAACATGAGCAGCATCACCCCAGCCAGCTGTAATTTGCATTCTGATGACAGCAGCAGCAGCAGGGTCTGCAAAACCTCAGGACTCCACTGAAACCAAGAAACCACGACTGGCTGTGGGACAAGGCTGCTCAGGGCTCCCCAGGGAACTTCAGAAGGGAGCAGAGCAGGGTCAGTGCCTCACAAGCTGGTCCTTGCCCCTATATGTGCGATATGCCTGCCCCAGAGCACCCTCTGCCAGACTTCTTGCATGTCACTTTGCTATTTACATCCTCTGCTCAGGTGTGCCTATCGAAACCAGCAGCCCCGATGATGTTTGTTGATGTTGATTCTGTTTGAAGAGCTATCCAGTCTAGTGTAAAGCTTCTCTTCAACGAGACATGAAACTGGCTAATGTCCCTTTAAAGGACCTGCTGAAATACCTCCTCCTAAGCATGCTTTCAGCTGCAGTAAAATTCAGTCTTAGTGCTTATGATACATGCCACACTCCTAGGAACTGGCTCTGGTCAACTTGTTCAAGTGATTGAGCTCTTGCAACCCAGTTTCAAACAGGGCAGCAAAGCAGCAACCAAGATTGCCTTCTTCTGCCTTCCTTCCTCCTTCCCAAATCTGCTCACCATCTAAACATGGAGCAAACCCCCCAGCTCCTGAGCACAACCCCTCTCTGAGCACCACATCTTGGGTCTGTTTTAGCAGATGTAGGTGGATATGGACCATGACCTGAATGGATGGAAACACCGACAGCTGCTGAGGAAATTCACTGAAGTCAACAGAATGGAGCATAAAGCTGAAGTTAAGCATGAACTCAACTTTTTGCAGCATCAATGCCATAACAAGAACTTTTTAAATCAATTTATTCCTGGGGAGCTGAGGGGAGCACGAGCTGCATACTAAATAGTGGCCACGATAAGTTCATTTAAAGCGGATGCTCTTCCTAGCTAACATTTTAAGCTGCCCTCAAGCAATTCTCTGCCATGCATCAGTATTTCTGAAAGACAAAAAAAAAAAGGTCTTATGAACCCAAGTCTGCACAAAATTTCCCAAACAAGCAGGGACAGTGTTTGGTACTTGTGCATGGATGAAATGTTTCATTCCCTAAGGGCTGAGAGCTGAGAGGACATTTTAGCTGCTAAACTTAAAAAATGAAAACCTTCATCAACTAAAGCCCTACCTGGTATTTTCAGTATTTTGCTATTTTGATTCTATTTAAGGGATTCCAGTGAGCAAGAAATTTTTGAAGTCTAGGTCTGCAAGAGCCTGTCTTACACCCTGTTACTCAAAATCTCAAGCCTGTCATGGTAGCATCAGGCTCCCTCCACGGTGCCCCCTATTAATGTGGGTGATAACCACTATTTCTCCCCACACACTATTTAAATTCTAAGACACTGACAAACTATAACTCATAGGGAACCATTTTAAATTATTATTATTCAATGGCTTGTAAACTGTATCTCATCATTAAACAGAACAATAAATAAAAATAATGACTACCTTTCATGCCAGCAGTGTAAAGAACACACTTTCTTCCCTAAGACTTGGTTCATTTTACTAGGTTTTAATTAAACTAAAATCCACCCTTTGATTGCTAAGTTTAGAAAATGGTATTTGGGGTGAGGAACAGGAGGAAATCTCTGCATTGTCTCTATTCAGCTTTGTGGCTATATAGTCCAAGGTACAGGTTGCTGAGGACAAACATAATAGCCCCACAGACACTTTACAGTACCAAAACCTAGCTCGGGGCTACACATCCCCAGATGAAAGGCAGCAGCTCCGTGGAAGAAGCAAGAAATTTGTCGGTGGAGCTGTTTGAAGTGCACGGAGCCAGCGTGGAGGAAGAAGGGGTTAAAGGCAGCGGGGCGGGCAGGGGGAGCAGAGGCCCCCAGCCCTGCCTTACCCATGGTCAGCCGCATCATGTAATTCCATTAGGGTGTGAGATTCAAATGCAGAATTAGCTGTTGCCTACGCAGAATTATGTTAAACATGGCCCAGACTGAAAATCAATATTCTGCTTAAGTAACTGGCCCTCCAGTAATTTAATGAAGCTAAATTGCATTACACGGAGGTAAGGTGGTGGGGGACCATTTTGTCTCAAACCTTCCATTATACAGTGACTGTACAGCTGTATGCCTAAAGAGAAATTAAACATATACACTCATTTCTTCTTGAAGTTAGAACAGTGTTTTTTACACTGGATTACTTGTCTCCTTCCTTAATTTAAAACTACAGTAAATAATTTGCAGCCACATAATTAGGAAGGAGCCACAGTCTCATAATAAGAGGGAAAAAAGATTGCTGCCAGAGTATTAAAGGATTTTTTTTACTTCTCAAGAAAAAAATGAAAAAGGACATTAAATGTTAGATCTGTATTAAAAATGTAATTCTAAAGGGTTTAAATCTATGACATGTCTACACTGAATTAATTAAATTCATGATCTGATCAAGGACTGAAAAGCTACCTTGGAGCTATCTCTTAAAAATGCTATGTATGTACATGTCAAAATAGGAATTAAAAAAAAAGCAGGCCTTTGATTTATTGGCAATTCATGCATGCATTATTGTGCTTTCTTGCCTTGTAGGAAGAGGGAAGTCAAAGTTTTATAAAGCACCTGAAACCTTCACCACACGCTCCTTTATTAAAGGAACTTTGTTGCAGAAGACGACCGAAACTCCGAGCCATCTACCATGAATATGATCACGATGACATCCACAACGACTTAACTTGTGTTAAAGCTGATTGACAAGAACAAAGAGGGTACAATTACATTATGCAGTACTTGTACTGCACCCTCTTTTATTTATTATTCAGCTACAAAACTTCAACTGGAAGAAACACTTCAGAGTTTTTGTGTCGAGGAGACAGAATTAAATTGACAATAATTCTGTGCTGTGTGGTATGAAGTTATGCTGATTAGAGATTACTTCCCCCTAAATCATTTGTCACATTGCCTTATATAAGGGTAAAACAGACTTCAACCATGTGTAGCTGCAGTGGTATCTTTGGGGAAATGCAGGCAGCAGAGTATGTATTGTTTAAAGGGAAAAGAAGTGATTTGCATGCTCAATCGTTCTTTTTCTTGCCTGTCCGACTACTAGAATTTTCTTTCTATACTTAAAAGGCAGTTAAAACAAATGAAACTTATTTATGCCAAACCTAAAGAAAAGAGAGAGAGACATTTCAAAGCAGATGTCTATTCAACACATTAGAGGGCATCCCTGTCCTGAAAAAGATGTGCCAATGTGACCTGCTATGGCTATAGCACTGATATCGGGAATTACCACTGGATGGAGGGGTTTTTATCCCCGTTCTTCCTCTAACAACATGGTCCCATGCTAGCTGGACATGGAAATGCTTCTGGGTGCATGGTGCTTCCTCCAGCCACACAGGAGCATCGCCCTTGCCGCCTGGGAATGGTCACTCTGGATCGGCATCACCACCATCACCTCTACCAAAAGACAGTTGCAGCATAATCTAAGGCAATGAGGGAACAACACAGAAAGTTCAGTCTCTCTTAGATCTTATTGATTGAAAAGGAAAAAAAAGCTTCCTGGAGAAATTATTTTTACACCCTTGAATACCAGATGGCAGTTCTCTATTTTGTCTCTGTTTTGCTCAAAAGATCTTTTACTCCTTCATTTTGCTTCGACTGGCCATTCAATAGCATGTAATGGAACATTTATTAATTATACCCAGGTTTAAAGGACTATTTTGAAGGGAATAGCTGCTCTCAGAAATCCTGAAACACTTTCTGTTTGATTTCAGAGTGCATTATGGCTGAGGCATAGCGGTTCCTTCCCAAGCAGCAGCTTCCTCGGAACTGCAGGATTTCCCCCTCCCCATTCTTACTAGTTAAACATGAGTTTAAACACATATTCAACAAGGGAAACATGTCATGTATTTTAAAATGTAAGGTCCTTTTGAGCAAAGTATCCAGCATTTTTTTTCTTGAAGATACACCTTCATGTTCAATGGTATTTCCTTCGGGATTTTCATTAACTTTCTGTCCAAAAAAACTCAACTATTTTTTTGTGTGAAATACCTTGACTGATGAGTTTTGCATTTTCCTTCTGCTCATATTTACATTTAGTGTTTTGATGATGTTAAATTCTACAAATGAGAGCAGTTTTTAAGTGTTCCTTTCAACGCTGACTGCCTTTTCTGTTTGATTTCTCTCGCTGATGGTGTGTTGTCAATGCTGAATGCTGGAATTGTTGTTGAGCAGGCACAGCTGGATGAATTAAAGTCTCTCCAGTAACTCAAACCAGAAATGACTTCATCTCTAAACTTTCCATGTAGCACAGGTCAGAGCTCTGAGTAGGGACAAAAATAATGGGGTTACCAGAGAAAGAAAAAGTCAAAAGTACAAGTCAAAATATAGAGAGCAGTTTGGAGTCGCCTCATGTGACTGCAGTAATTTCTCTCTGTGTTACCAACGGTCTCTTTTAGAGAGTGGAGCCCCGATGGAGACATTTGATAAGTAATTGTGTTTTAAGTTCAAATAGAATATCTGCATGTGTGCAGATACAGAGCATTGTACACTTATCTTGTTAGCTATTTACTTAAATTATCTGTTGGGTATCCTAATACATAACTATTTGCGCCTAATGATACAATCTATTAATTTATTCAAGGAATTTTGCCAAAACACAAATACAAGTGCCTAACACAAACATCCCTTCCCCGTTCATTTAGAGCCCATCACAAACAGCAAAGCATTTCAATGTGGCAGAGGCAGACTTTTTAAGAGGTAACATCTTTTAATTAACATGAAGCAATTTCTAAAGTAAATACAAGATGCATAGACCATAATTAGGCGCTGATGAGTTTTGCCTGCTGGCTCCTGCCCAGGCTGGGGTGGGCAGGGGAGGCTGCAGGGTGTCCTCACCCCTTCTCCTCCTCAACCCACCACCTTCCCAAGAAACGCTCCTGCTTCACTTAATAAAAGCACTGGACCCGCACAGGGAGCTGGAAAATTTCTTTTCATATCAAAACATTTCCTCCATTTCCTTCTTTCACCATGAAGGAAAAAAATCACCTTCAGCATTTCCATGCTTTAAAAAGGGGCAAAGTAGGTGCAGCCTCTTTCTCACACACATCCTCAGGTGCCCTTTGCAGATTTTCCTCCCTGCTGCCCGTGTATAAATGAGGTGATGCCTCCCATCAGCTGCCACCATGCCAAAAATTAAAACTCCTTTATTATTTTCCTGAAGTATGTTTGAAAGATCTCATGTTTCCTGTAATTCCTGTGTATGCCTCAACCTGCCTACTGTCTGCTGGGCTGGATGTGGCTGCTCACAAGCTTCACACTCACACGAAACATCAGCATTTCTCCATCACTAACTAGAGCTGATACAACCTAACATCAGCTGTGTTTAAAGACAAAGGTTCAAAAATCTTTCAATACATATATGTTTGAGGGCCTCTAAAGCTCAATGTTCTGCGCTGAAATCAATTTGTGTTATCAATAGCCAGGAATTCGCAGAGCTTACGTTGTGATGTGCTGCATACTGCTGCAATTTGGAAAAATCAGTGTCACATAAATACAGACATCAGAGATGAACCTGAGAGAATGAGTTACTTTTTAATGGTGAGACAAAACTTCCAACAGTGAGAAAGTTCATTGGTGTCGTGGTAAACCCCTGGACACACAGGAATGAGGTGTTTTGCATTTGCTTAGTTGCAAATTTCTGTAGGTTGGGTGAGTTATGATAAACTTACACGTTTGCGATGCCTTGTAGCTGTGATGCTATGCAAAGAAATACAGAGCTGATGGACAGCATCACAGGCACACACAAAAGCAGTGATTGTACTATTCAAAGTACAAACACAGATTAATATTTCCCCGTGTAAAAAACTATGTGAGACCCTTACCAACAATTACAGTGTGTTAGTTACAGTAATTCCAGCTGGTTCATGGTCAGTCTGTACCCTCCACCTTCTATCCACAGTGACAGCAGGGCATTACCTCTGGTGTAGAGGCTTCAACAGCAAACTTTTTCTCCTCCCTACAGCCAGCGGCCTGTTGCACAAAGCACGGGCAGCAGGTCATGCTCCAAAGAGGTCCATGGTCTCCTTCCCATGTTCCGAAGGGCAATGAAGCCTCCTGGCAGGGAATTTAACTACAGAGAGGAGGAGGATTCATCTGCTCTTGCTTGGGATGGGCTTTCCTCATGCAGGTGTTCCTAATCTGCCTCCAACCTGTGCTCCCATTGCTCCACCCACAAAATGCTCATTTAAATCAAGGAATGGAGAAGTAACCTGAATTCCTAAGAAGCTCTTTACTCAGAGGTACCACGGCTATGTCATCAGCCCTAAGCCAGCCCAGAAACAGCTATGCCACCTCCTGGCTCAAACCTTGCAGGGAAACCAGCACCCCACGGCCTTGCCTCTCTTCCTCCTTTCTTACCTGCCCATGGGGTTCATGTTGGTCCAAGGCACTGCCTCTGTGCCCTATGTCCCTCTCCATCCCTCCCATTGTGCAGCCTGGCAGCGCTGCCTGTACCAGCCCTCCCTCATCGAGCATGCCATTGCCCTGATGATCTTCCCCTTTACCAGCCCCTCTGGCTTTCCAGCACAGCTCAAACTGCTGTTTGAACCTTTTCCAGAACTCCTCAGCATTTGCCCATAATTTTTAAGGCTGGTGGGGGATTTACATGGGAGATCACACCAGCGCTGCAGGCATTTCTGTCTTACCTTTCTGTTTGCAGCAGCCAACCCCCATTTCCTCCAGCACAGGTACATTTTGCTGGCATTTACAAGCCTCTCCTCCTTTCCATTACTGTTTTTAGCATTTTCTGTGGTGCTCGAGGCCAATTTTAGGGTAACATTGGAAAAGCAATGAGATTTATTTATACAGAGGATACAGGCATGATGCCACTGGGAAGATGCTTTCAACACCATGTGCCTCAGCCTCTGCTCCTGCTGTGCATGCCTGGGTATCCACATGCTTTGGGGGATTTCTGTGAGGTCAACAGTGAGTCTTGCACTTTTCTAATCTGAAGAAAAAAGATGTGATTTTAAGTTTTACACTGAAAATCCCCTCTTTCAGAGGCCTGTACATTTTCACTGAAATGTATTTTTTAACTTCAGGAGCTATTTGTGAATTAGGCTCCACCAAACTCACCCTGTTCTGAGCCTAAATACGTTTGGCTCACATGCATGTTGTTGTGCCAGCTTGCTTGTCAGCCTGCAGTGGGTTTCTGACCCAAATTGCATGTTCTTGCTACTCCTGATAATCGTGGTTTCATGCAGAGGCTATGGTCTGCCCTGCCGAAGGTGAAAACCACCCGAGAAGCTGTGCCCATCCATCCTGCACGTTGGCCAGGTCCATGAACCTGTGAGCACTGAGAAGGGATGTCTCATAATGAGGTGTTTTAAAAACGAGTAAACTTTGGGAAGCTGCAGTGCACCAAAGGGCACTTTGCAAATACATTTGAAACTTATCATTTGGTTTACATATAAATCATTCCCTGCGTTTCTCTTGCCTGTTGCAGACACTGGAAGGCCCCATGGTGTCCCCAGTTCCTAACTGCTGCTCTCTTACAGCAGTGTCCAAAGCTGCAGCTTGTGCAAATGAAAACAAATCTGTGTTTTAACACCACCAAAGAATAACTCATTCCAGTTGACCTCTACAGCATCAAACATGAGCTCCTCACCACCACCATCATTGCTCCAGGAGCCCTGCAAGGAGGCTGGTACCCAGCACTCAAAGACAAAGCAACTACCAAAAGGTGAATTACAGCTTTTAGAGCTTCATTCCACCCGTGCATCATCTGCCAGAGAGATATATCCCATATTTACCTCAGATCTGTGACCAAAGGATGGAATTGAACAGTTTCACCCAAGCTAAAAGTTCAAATTCATTTTTTGTGGAGCAACTGCTTAGAAAAAGGCCAAATCCTACATTCCTTCTGCTTTCCAAACATTTAATGAATATCAATTTTACACCTGCAAGGTTTGTGAGATCTGACTCTCTTTAGCTATTATTCTCTTGGTATTTCCACTTAAAAACTTTATTTTCAAGGCATCGTAATTGTATGTAAAGTTTTTCTTGGATCTGAAAGACAAAAAGCCCTAACAAGTCAAAGGCTCAGCCTGGGAGAAACAATTGATGTGCATACAGAAGGAAAGACATTTTCAGAAGGGAAATCAGAGGGTTTGATACTTTTTTCCATTCTTATTTGAAATTGCTTTGGTTTTGAACTCACATTTTATCAACTGCAGGATTCACTTCGGTGTAAATCTCATTGATTTCAGCCACATTTTATTCCAGGGGTAAAATGTGATTTCATTATTCTATTACAAAGGACATTAAAACTAAAATGTAGATGACAACTTTATCACTTAGGACGGCATTCATTACCTGTGTGTAAGGGGGTTCGTTTTTTTCAAGAGGAGTTTCATTTGGATTTCCAGCATATAGCCATGCACATATACAGAAAGAAAGAAGCTATAGCCTGTCATTTCAATAAAACATGTATGAAAGCATCCCTAAGCACCTCCTGACATGTCAGGAATATATGGTGTAAGAGTACGTCCATGTCAGCAGTGACAAGCTGAACCTTAATGGCTCTAAAACAGTCTTTATGGTTTACTGTACCCATAATCCATTTTATAATGAGTGCTCAACTAGATACAACGGTTCTGTGAGTTTCTGCTGCCTTTTAACTCACCCCAAGGTGCCTAGATGAAGGAAAAAACTCCAGATTGTGGGTGATCCTTCCATAGAAACATTATGTGCCGAAATACTTATGCACGACAGATAAATTAAGGATAAGGCTTTACTCTAATCCTTAAGTTTCCTTCTGTGGATTTTAAGAGAGACCAGTATTGATATTTTACTGAGGTTTGTGGGGAAGGTTTTAAATTTTATGAGGCTGGCACTGCTTTGGACAAAATGAAGGGGAAGGGGAAGAGGTGTTGTAAGCCCGTGATAGACACAGGCAGTATTCATAGCTGGAAAAAGAGCAGAATAGGAGATTTCTTACCAGGATTTCACCCCTATCCTACACTCTTTATCCAAATAATTTTTTAACTCTTTAACCCAAAATAATAGGGTTGCCAGCAAAGAAAAGGGCAACTGTGGCTAACACATAGCAGGAGCAGTAGCATCCTATTTGCAGCAATCTTCTTACATAAGCCATTGAAACTCAAAGCTCTTTGCAAGCATCAGTTGAACAAGCTGTTCCTCCTTGTAGAAGGAGATGATCCATAGGAAGTCAGGTGTAGGCACCATTTTAAAGGCAAAATAAGGTTTGGATTTCCAGTGAAATAGCACAATTGGAAATAAATAGCAGGAATCTTCAATGGAATTGTCTTTCTTAAGCCATATTGGGTTTATTTATTCAGGGGGAAATGTGCAGATGATGTGTGGGTGAAAAGAAGCCCTCATCTCTGTCAGCTTCCAGCATCCCCTCTGCTCCCGTGACAAATGTATTGCTGCCTTCCCCAGCTTGTGTTTCCTGTTGGCTTCCGCCCTAGCAAATGCTTCCATGCACAGATCCCATCATCCTGTACTCCGATATTGGGATATAACATTGTAGAAACTGAGTTCCCTAGGTGATCTGGTCACTGCATCACTGCACTGTGAGGGTGCTGAGGCGCTGGCACAGGGTGCCCAGAGAAGCTGTGGCTGCCCCATCCCTGGCAGTGTTCAAGGCCAGGTTGGACACAGGGGCTTGGAGCAAGCTGCTCCAGTGGAAGGGGTCCCTGCCCGTGGCAGGGGTTGGAGCTGGATGAGCTTTAAGGTCCCTTCCAACACAAACCAGGCTGGGATGCTATGATAGAACCTATGATACTGTGATCTCTCCTGCACACAGGAGGTGCCCGGGTGCCACTGGGAGGGTATCCCATGGGTCCTGGGTCTAGGGGCTGGGTGCATGTCGAGCGCCCAAGGGGAAGAGGAAGGGAAGCAACTAGAAACAGCCACTTAACATCTATTTAGAGCCTGGGAGCATTTGTGAAAGCCATCCCCATTACTGTTGAAAAGATGCAAATTTGGTGAAATAATCAGCTGTATGGCTGCAGGCTGTTTCTCAAGTACCCTGATTCTTTACAGGAGTGAAGGTATTAGTGTAAGACACACAGCAAGGCCAAGTTCATGTTGCTCAGAGGTAGCCCCTAACCAAACTCCACCAAGTGCTATAAAACAAGATTTGTTATCCTGGAAAGCATTGACAGTTTGTCCAATAAAGCCCCCAAAAAACAGAACCCTTAAGGCTGGTTGCAGGGGTGCAAAAAAGCACCGCTCACGGGCATGTCTGACATAGAAAACACATGTTGGGTGCCATGGTGCAGAGCCCCTCGCCAGGCCTATACCCAGTACCCATCAATTAAAGCAATTTCCTTCCATCAGATTTTTCATCACTAATCCCTTCATATGTCTAAGGATCCACTTATCCGCTGCAATAAAGCACATAAAGCAATCCATGCACAGGGCACAGCATTTGCTTTGTATTTAAAGCTGGTGAAGAAGCGAGGAGGAGCTCTGGTTTAAAATCGTTGGAAAATAGCTAAATGCAGGACTTAATGCAAGGTGTTAATCTATTGCATGACTGCAGGCTTTCCTCTTTGCCTCCCTGTCCACCCCCCTGTTTTAACTTTAGGAAAAAATAATGATGTATTTAAGAAGAGGATAATATTTAAGACCAAACCCCCATTCTCCTGGTATCTATTATTATAAATATTGTACTAACAAGCTTAAAATGCTGTAACACTTAAACTATATATTTAATGTCAAGAATATCAACTATATTCTTGAGCCAGCAGTGTCTTCAGCACAGACAGAAGGTGAGCCTTCAGTCAAGTAGCTTAATCATTACAATTCCAGCTCGCCCTAAAATCGTTTCTACAGTCAATAGCCTAAAATAACATCATGGAAACAAAAATATATACTATCATCAGACACACATTCGGCTGTGTTTATGCTGTGAGTATAGCAGTGCAGAAGATAACCATGTCAGGCATCATTTCAAGTTTTGAAATATTATTTTCATGTATGGCAGAAGGAAAAAGCAGTTCAAGGGGCTTTATAGCACAGTAATGGAATAAACTGGAGTCAGAGAGGGTGTGTTTGTGTGCACAACAGAGTTTATACTACAATATGCATCTTTATGTGTTATGTATTCAGTTTTCTCACATTTTTCTCAGTGGACAGATATTGTGCTGTAGTTCTCCGAATACCTGAGAAAAACATTGCAACAAATTGCATTACTTGTCTATACAGATACTATAAGGAGCACAAAATAGGCAAGGAGAGTCTTCATCACATAAAGCCTTTTTTTGATTCCTTCCCCCCCCCCCATCCTCTGTAACAACATAAAAGATACTGTTATGACAAGTACTCTGGTAGTTCATTCTTTCATTTATAATTTAACCACAGCCTATATAACCTAATCAGAAAAATGTGGAGCATGATTAGTACAACAATCGAATACAGTTGGGCTCCTTGAACAACTCAAAGAACAATACAAAAGGAAGCCAGAAAGACAGAGGGTGGGAAAAAAAAAAGAGAAAAAATCAAGGAAAAACATCGCAGGCATAACAGAAAATATGTGGTATTTCTTTAATATTTCATTTTAAACTACCTAATTGTGTTTTTAAGCTTCGGTTCCTGTAATTTTGCAAGATGAGGCATTCCAGTGAGAAAACATATGGTAAGGGATTTTTAAACCACATAGCTAGAGTGCATCATAGACTTATCTGCTGCTTTAGTGTCACAAAAATCCACCACTGAATTTATCCAGTCACCCATTAAAGAAAGAAAAGAATTAAAGGAAAAGGAGTTTCAAAATCCCCAAATGCTACAAAAACTACTGGAAAGTGACACGGGGTTCAAGTCAGAAGCAAAGGTAGATGTGCGAGACTTCCCATGTCAGGAAAAGCAGCAATTAGCTCTCTCAAGGCTGCTGGATATTTCGGGATAATGCACAGCAAATATTGCACTCGGTCGTGACAAACTGTCAGCAGCAGCAACTTGTAAACATGGCTTGGCTTAAATGAGGTTTAATGAATCTCGTGCCTGGGATTGAGGTGAACTTTAAATCTGGCCCTTCCTAAAGCTTTTCCCAGAGCTGGTGGTGTTGGTGATGTCTACAAGGAGCAAACTAAGGCGTGTGTTTAGTTGGGCAAGTAGGAAGGGGCGAGGAGAAGTTTTCCAAGGCAGACACTGAATCAGCACTTTATCGATGTTTTCTGAGGGGATAATAAGACAAAATAGAGACAAACTTTGACATTTGCATGTGGCAGGAATGCTGAGCACATCGGGATGATGCTCTGGCTCCTGGGAGTGTAACCCAGGTGTGGGTGTTGTTCCCTTCTCCCAAAGCCCTGGCGCTGCTTGGAACGGGAAGGGTTTCCTTGAGCTGAGCCTAAGGTAAGAGGAGGACACGGCCAGGCTGGGCTGCAGGGGAATTTCAGGCAACACCTGGAACAATGTCCCTGCCACAAACACCAAAGGAAGTCACAATTGCCTTGGCACTGACATCAAGTCTCCTAGTTTCAAAGGAGTTCAAAGAAACTTTGCCAGGCCGGTGGTTAACTCTTGGTGCGGAGCAAGGGATGCCCTGCGGGAGGCTGCGTGCTTACCCCTTTAACCCAGCCTCAACGCAGACTAATGTAACCCCTGTGAGAAAGCAGGGAGCTTCCAGTTATTTGTCCACAAGCCCAAATCACCTCCCTGAAAACCTTCCCTTCACGTATCCATGAGAAGTCGTGTCACTGAGTGTGCGAGCGCCTGCCTCCTCGTCCTGGTATTGTCTAAATTCACCTGGAATTGCTCTTTCCTCCTTTATTTTGCTGCTTATCTTGCTTTTAAAAGCCAAACTCTTAACCCCTTGCACTTAAGGGATTCCCCCAAGGTTCTCTGCTTTTTTTTCCTACAGGGAATTTCTAAGTGTAAGGACTGAGAAAAGTGTAAGGTGTTAATCTTGATAATTAGTGCACAAAACCAATTAGAGGTCCAACCAAAAAACCTTAAGGCACAGAAAGTGATTTTTTGTTTATTTGCTTACCTTATTAAGTTAAATATCTGTCTGAATTAATCACTAATGAATGTGAAGAAGGCTCAATAGCACTGGCTTAATGAACAGCAGTGTCAAATGCATTTTGCAGGGCACCAAATCACTGAGTATAGTAAGCCAAGCCGCTATTTGAAATCATTTTTCTGCCCAATTTTCTGTTTGCAAAGCAGTAAATTATTTACATTTATTGTGCTTATTTAAGCACTTAAATTCTATGAATGGAGTTCAGGCACATTTTAAAAAATAAGAGTATCATTACACAAGGCTGCTGCTGGAAATTCATGTTTTCCCCTAAAGCTGCCTCCCCCCCCCCCATCAGCTTTCTCTTACAACAATTCTTGCAACACCCCTTTATTAGATTAAACGTATTTTTTATCTGCACTTTATTACTGTGCATCCTGCTTTCAGAGCAGTGCTGCAGGACTTCGATTCTTCACCCTCAGATCAGTTCCTTTCACACTGGTGGAGTGGCTCGAGCAAAGTTCATGTGTTTTCTGGAGAAAACTGTGCTATATTTCACCCAAACCACGGTGTTTTCGCTCTCTTTCCATCCATTATTCACATCGTAAACATCTGCATTGTAAACGTCAGATGTACTAATTGTCATGTCTCCAGCTCTGGGTATTAAATGAATGTGCTCAACATTCTTTTGCCTAAAAAAAACGTTCCTTTTTTTTCCTATTCATATCTCAAAATGCATTTCCCTTTATTTCTCGAGCAGGCACAGAGGCTTTTGCAGCAATCTCTTATGCTGTATTTTTTTTTCTCCCTGCTTTGGAAATCCTTCATGAAACCTTTTCCTGCTGCAGATTTTGGCTGCAGGGACGTGCAGGAGGAAGGTGAGCTGATTCATCAGCCCTGCGTTAGAGACACATAATGGAATATATATCGGAAGGGGAAAGACTCAGAACAGAGGAGCAGAAAAAGTGGGAATCCACAGCTTTCTAGGATCTCCTTCAAGGTGATTTTTTACTCTTTTTAAATTGCAGCCTGCAGAACGAGCAAGTAAATGTTTTGTAGTAGATGAGGAGCCAAATGTTCACAGGAGAGAAAAACTTTGTGCGTGGTTTTAGGGGTGAAATGCTTTGTAGGAGCGCAGAAGCTGCATGAGAGCTCATGGACAGAACCCAGCGCGGGCACCCCCATTCTCCGACTTGGTGCCTTAGTCCTTTTCCCACCTTGCCTTAATCAAATAAACCCTTTGTAAGATCCGTGATGGGATCATTGGAAGGGGGAGAAATTGCAAACGGCATCCTGCGAATTTAACTCTTTCAGTGATTTGTTATAAATCACAGCGATGCAGTGTTAACATGGAAAAAAGTCCCGTGTTATTCCAGGAGATCGAACAGGAGCAAACATTACAGCGGCTGCAACGGTCTGGTTAAAAGAATCAGGAAAATCATCCTGCTTAAAATCAATGGGAATATGACAATTGATGGTGGGAGCTGGGGTCCGGCGTGGGACAGTGCGCTCTGCCCTGACCAGCACCCATGCGGGGTCCTCTGCTCTTTGTTACTTGGTGCCATGCAGGAGATCCAAGATCCAAGCAGTATGTGCCGGGGTGTTGCTGCAGTCCCTGTCACACGCTTGGCTTTCTATTGTATATATTTTTTTGCTTTCCCCAAACTGAAAAAAAAAAACCACCTGAAAACCACAAAAAATACCTCCAAAATAATAATTAAAAGAAAATAGAAAGCAAAAAAAAAGCTGAAAAATATTTAAAAGTGTGTTGGAAGTCTCCATGCTGAGGTCATCGGCTTTAAAATAAAAGGGCAGAGGGGGAGAAAAGGGTGAAGTCCCGCTGCCCCCAACTCGATCCCAGGGGCTGGAGTTGGAGCCAGGCGGCGGATCCCCGCTGTGGCCACGCGGGGGCGCTGTGGCACCGCGCCGCCTGCGCGCCCGCCCGCTGCCGGTGGAGGGGGGGGGCGAGGGAGAGGAGGAGGGAGAGGATGGAGAGGATGGAGAGAGGATGGAGAGGAGGAGGGAAAAGAGGGAAAAGAGGGAGAGGAGGGAGGGGGGAGCTTTACAAGTTCCTGAATTTTATGGCTGCGCTGCACCAGCGGAATGTCCACTCAATCTGTTGAGAAGTTAGCACAGCAAACATGCACCGGGCATATTAAACACAGGCTGAACTGGCGCAGTGAATATTTATTAGCGAAAATATAGGTTCTCAAAAACAGAAATAAAACAGGGTAATGGATGAAGGGGGAGAATAGATTTAACACCGAAATAAATATCAAAGGTGCAAAGGAAAAAAAGGAGAAAAGAAAAAAAAAGGGAAAAAAAGAGGCAAAAATATAGTGTTCAAACAAAGCTGCGAATTGGGCCCCCGATTTAATGCGTCCCCCGGGATGAAAAGGTTGGACAGACTGTTGGAATTGAGATACTACTTTTAGTACACAGCCCCTGTAATGCTGTCAGCTTTATTTCCTTTGACAAATGTGAAATAAAATTTGTCAAAGTTAGGGCTTGGTAAGTTTGCTATTGAAAATTCAATTGGTAATAACTAGTATAGCCTGGCACTCAGGACGGTTTTAAAGGAAAGGGATGTTTAAGATGCTGGGAGAGAGGGGGAAGGAGAGGAAAAAAGTCTCCTACAGCTTGTAGCTCACTTCTAAAAAATTGGGCAGTTGACTTAGGCAGTGAGGCTCCTCCATTCATTATTAGTTGTAATCAACAGTGGAGATGCCACTTGTATTTGCTTTCTGGTATTACATCTGACACAGAATCCGGGTTTAAAAGAAGACTTTGAGTGATGTGCGGAAGAAGAGGGATACCCATTACCTAAAGCAGCACCAAACCCTGAGTTAATACAGCGAATGCAAGAGGGGAAAGGCAGGCAGAGGAAATATTTTTGCCTAATGATGCTCCTTTTAATATTAATCTGCTCTTAATCCCACTTACACAGAGTAAACAGCTCTGATTTTCTCCCTAAAACCAGAATCACGCCTGTTAATAGTGTAAAACTGTTTGCCAGCCCTGCTT
>NW_026892677.1:2185000-2190000 GCF_033815535.1 Pezoporus flaviventris | reverse complement strand
CACTAACAATAGTAAAATAGCTCGGCAAACAGTTCAATAAATGGTTCAATACTTGTGATACTATCCAAACAAAGACTTGCAGCCATTAATTTTAAAAAGTTCTGTGAATCTTCTTTGAGCAGTAAATATTTAATCACGGCAATATGTAAGCTGCCCTCTCATATTTTATCTCCTAACCAGGACTGGCTAGTGAACCTGCCTTTAATAACTTTGACCAAAGCAATATTTTGCCATTCCCCTCCTGCCACCGGATGATGGAGTGTGGCCAGCCCGGCGCAGACACAGGGTGCCCACAGCTCCTCGGGGGGCTCGGCCCCTCTTCCCTCACACCCGGAGCTGTGGCCACGCTGAGTGAGGGGGGGGAAAGGGTTTTAACGTATAAAAGAAAGTCATTTTCTGCAGGAAAAGGCCCTTTTCCGAGGGAAAGGAATCCTAACGGAATACAATGTCATCCTCTCCGCCTGAAAGCTGCGTCTCCACAGTGCCTTCCCTTCTAAAGGCATGTTAGGGATGTCATCTTTGGTCAGATTTAACAATTGATGAGGAGGCCTTGCAGGTCTCAAATGCTTGCACAACCCTGCAATATTTATTTATTTTACCTTTTTTTTTTTTTCCCTTTTTTTTTCTGACTTTTTTTTTTTTTTTTTCCATGGGAATCACCCGCTGAGAATGAGACTCTCATTTACGGGAGTCCCATTGGCAGGGAAATCAGACAATCAGCAGCTCGGTCCAGAGGAAGGCTGGCGGCTGAGTGACACTGCAGCAGCAGCGACGTCCATCCCCCCGGCATCAAGGTCCCTCCATCACCCTTGAAAGGGGGGGAATCCCACCACCACCCCCAGGGTAACTTTGCTGCCATACCTCCAAGTTGTGCCGGCGTTACCTTCGCTGCTGTATTTGTTATCCTAATAAAAGTTTCGTGGCTCTGCCATAAAGTTGTCACTTTAAAGGCACGTTATGAAAAACAACTACTGGCGTGGTGGCGTGTGGGGTGAATATGTATAAAGGGGTTGGAGGGGGCAATTAATAAAAGGTATTGAGGAATTAAGCTAGGCAGAGGTAATCTGCTGTGTTCCAGCCCTGGGAACGTCGGCTGCTGGAAAGATATTAATATTCCCTCTTAAGCCTCAATCCAGCAAGAGGGAAAACTTCACACCCCATGGAAAACAGAGCTGAGCCCAGGGTTGGTTTGTGCAGGGCTGTTTGTAGGATCCCAGCTTCGGGTTTCAGGGGCGGGTGGCCTTCATCCTGCGCGCAGCATCCTCCCTCCCTGCTGAGGGCCGGCTGTGCTCCGGAGGGAGAGGACTTTGCAAGGAAGGATGCTGCAAATCAGGAGGAAGGTGTGTGAGCGAGGCTGGGTGATGGAGTGTCTGCCTGTGCCGCTGCTGCCAGCCCGGGAAATAAAGGGAAAGCAAAAGAATCATCCCAAAATCCTCTGTTAAAGGCAGTGATTTTTCTAATCAAGGAAAGTCACTGAATTCTGTAGCAAAACCTTTCGTGTGGGTGTGTGAACTTGAGCCTGTGCATTTAGGAGAATACATGTTGTGCTGGCTTTTTCTCTCTTAAAGAGAGCTCGCAGGTCTGTAGGCTCCAAAAACATCTTTAGATTTGGAGTGAACCTTGTCCTGTTATAGGACGCAGGGCAATAAAAGCTGCAAGCCTTACAAAGAGTCAGGAAAGTTCAGACATTAACCAAGTTAACATAAAAATTGCTAGAAAACACAGGAATAGTAATTTGGGGATAAGAAAGGAGGTAGAATTCACATTATAAGTGCAAGTGATCTGGAAATAGATGTTTGTCTTGGACATTTCCAGGGAAGTGACATCATGCAGTTGTGTCTATTGGGATATTAGTTCTGCATTTTTCAGCCCAGATTCTGGCACTAAAGTTGGCAAAATTAGACCATTTTGTTAAAATGATCTTCTAGCCGCCCACCTCCACCACGCATTACAGCACACCTATGACATGACCCAAGAACAATGGGTGAAAAATGGGCTATAAAAACATGAATGGCCTGCTTCATATAAAGCAGATTTTATAGTGCAGGTGTGCCTTCATTTATCGATACTGTAAAGCAGTGAGATCATACCGGCAGTAAAACACAACATTTGTAAAACAACAACAACAAAAAAATTCCTATTAATTAAAAATGTAATGGCACAGATAAAAACTCAACGGGGTGTTTTATAAATATATTTGATATTTTGTCATCAGATGCTTTACATCATCTCACACAGCATTCAGCCAGCTCCGAGAAGGATATCTGGAAAGGTAAAATAAAAAAAGGACTTAATTGAACTGTAAAACTATATCCCACGTTTAGGAAAAACCAGGCATGTAAAAATGTCTATTTAATAAGTGCCGTTTAAGTTGTTAAAGCTGGTGGTGGGGTTGCTTTTTTTTTTTTTTGCCTTCACCCATTAGGATATGAATGGGAAAAATTATGAATAGGAAATCCTGCTGGAGTTTTTATTGCCTATTTCCTTTCGGGAAGATGGCATTGTTCCTCTTTTAAAAAAGGGAAGGGGCGTAAAATAAGCCGAGGCGTATGACAGACATCCTTCAAAGCTCAGATGGCAGAACTATGTTGTTATGTATTTTTGTTACTTGCAAGGCAAAGGCTGTTCTATTTTTAAGCAGGGCTGTGCTGCTGTGTGCATTTCACTTCCCTCGAAAGGGGTTTTGGCATAATGTTGTTTTGATTAAGGGAGATTTCTGCTCTATTCTATTTAGGCTAGTATGGTTTTCCAACACAATGCAGGGGGAGAGGCAGGACCGAGGGATTTTGGGGGTTGGGGTTTTACTTTTTGGAGTTTTTCTCTTTATTTCTCCTCTTCCCTGAGCTCACTCCAGGACAGAATAACATTTTTCTGCTCATATCAACAGCTTCTGAAATCCTTACCTGTGCAGAAAGGCTTTACAAAACCCACCTGTCGAACTGCACTTTATGAGGGTTTTGGGGGTCTTCATGGTCCTGGTTTTATCTATACACTTTTTAATATTTTTATGCATATTTTTATGGTTTTCCATGTATTTTCTATTTATTTTGTATTTTGGGGGAAAGAATTTAAAAATCTAACAGATTTCCTGGAAAATGTCTCACCAAACTCTCAACTCCCTTAATCACCCTGAGTTAAATAAGTGATGGTAGAGCCCGCACCGGGAGGTGAAGGATCTGCCTCTGTCACCCCAGGGCAGTTCTAGCTATTCAAAGGCAAGGGCAAGTGGCACAGAGGTGAAATGCGGTGGGATTTAAAGAGCTTTCCCCCACTGCAGGCAGAGGTGCTGAGGCACCCAAAGGTGGGAGCACCCCAAGGCTGCGGCATGGGGCTCTTGAGGCAGAGCCCACGTGGGACCATCCACTCAGGGATTGCATTTACCCTCTTCCCTCACCTCTCCTTATTGCCTCCCCCTCCCCAACTGCCACGATTGCAGCTTGTGTCATCATGTTCGGCACAGATGTTCCAGCAGCTGTACATGTTGAGCATGGTTTTAAAGATTCCTTTTTTTTTTTTTTCCTTTTTCTGCTTTTTTTTTTTTTCCTCTTTCCTAGTGGCCTGATAACAATTCCCAACCACTGCCGTGGGACAACACACTGGGACCGCTGGGACCTCCACTGTGGACAAAGCTTCCTATGCACACCGGCTTTCCCTAAATGCATAGAATCAGAGCATGGTTTGGGTTGGAAAAGACCTTAAAGCTCCTCCAGCTTCAACCCCTGCCATGGCCAGGGACCCCTTCCACTAGAGCAGCTTGCTCCAAGCCCCTGTGTCCAACCTGGCCTTGAGCACTGCCAGGGATGGGGCAGCCACAGCTTCTCTGGGCACCCTGTGCCAGCGCCTCAGCACCCTCACAGGGAAGAGTTTCTGCCTAAGAGCTCATCTCAGTCTCCCCTCTGGCAGGTTAAAGCCATTGTCCTGTCTCTACACACTTTCCTATTTTATTTTGCTTTGTCTTGTCTTTCATTCTGCAGTGCCTGGGCACTGGATTTGGTTGGTTGCTCACTTGGTGGCTGGGGCATCAAGTTGTTTTCTGTATATTTGCATACTGTAGCATTTAAAGCCCTGCTGATGCCCCAGAGCACTGCCACAGTGGCATCACCACTGGTGTGTGCAGCAGGCATAGAGTTGGTCATGGACCATTCAGCCAGTAACCCTCCACAGAGACATGGGGAGCAGTTCTGGGGGGCTCTTCCACATCAAACACGGTACCAAATTCCCAGCTGTAGCAAAGTCTTGGAGGTACTGGAATGAGGTCTCCAATCAGCCTGCTGAAGTTGAGAAGCTGAATGTCCTGGTTGCTGCCCGTTGACTTTCTTCAGGAGTTACATTGGTAACAAATCCCATAAAGCCCACAAAATCTAGATGCAGCCAAAATTTTGATGGGTCAGACTGGTGTTTAGACTCATTATTATTACCAGTACAGCAAACAGCCTTTGCCATAGGTCTGCCAAGGCTTGCTGAATTCCCATCCATGGGCAGTGGTTGTCCATAGGATGGGTGAAGGCTCTGGCGCAAGTGCTCTTAGATAAACTGTGTGTGCTGTGACTGTTTTGTTTAATGATTCTTTCTAAATGTCATTTTTCTCGTGTCACAGCACACAATGCTCTTCCTCTTCCAGCATGGCGTGCTGTGGTTCGACATAAGGGATTTATCCTGGAGATTCCCATGGAGGATCCTATTTATACAACCGGGGACGTTTCAGAGGCTGGTGCCATGACTTATTGCTGCGCCTGGCTGCCAGTTCTTAAGTATTTTGTTTTTCTTTGTTGCTTTTTATGTACGAGCTGGTTCTTATTCGTCTTTAATAATTAAATAAGTGGAGGAGGAAATGGAGTGGCTTTTGATGCTGGCTGGCCCCACCACTTGTTTTTCGGATATTGGCAACAAGTGGAAGCAGGCTTGTTGCGTGCCAGCATGGATGGCAGAGCTGGCTGGCTCCCCACGGCACACGGCCAAGCCCCACCAGCCATCCTTCTTTCCCAAAACCTTCCCGGTTT
>NW_026892677.1:2065000-2180000 GCF_033815535.1 Pezoporus flaviventris | reverse complement strand
TTGACTGGAGAGTTATGGAATTACCTGTGGAAACATATTGCAGAGGGTCAAGCCAGAGGGTCGATTTGTCAGGCGGCGGTGTCAGAGTCCTCACATCCACAACTGTAATTTGTTTTCTTAACACTTTTTTTTTCCAGGATATGTAGCTGCAGAGGCCTAAGCCTATAAATTTCCAACTTCACACATGTTCATTGTTTAGTTTCCTTTTCTTTTTTCTTCCTTTTTTTTTTTTTCTTTTTTTTTTTTTTTCTCCCCAGAGTCTGGTTTTATCCATACAGGATTTTTTACTAATGTGATAAACTTTAGGAGCTCAGATTCCATACATCACAGGCCGTGGTGTCAGAAGATTAGCAAACAGCATCCTTTGTAAAGGCATGATTTATCTGTCCCCCTTTTATCCCATCTGCACCCCCCTCTCCCTCCACATCCACAGCAAAACAAGGTTGGTTTACAAAAACATTCTTTACAGAAGGATCTATGTTGAAAATTTATCAGTAAATTTAAGATGAAATTAAAATATTGCCCAGCATTTTGGATGGCAGAATACTGTCAATAATTTTACCATAATTAATGCAGAATAACAAAATCGGCAGCAAACCAGAATGGAACTAACAAGTAAATGTTTTTTTCCATGCAATAATTGTTCAGCCTGGAGAAGAGAAGGCTCTGGGGAGACCTTGGAGCAGCTTCCAGTGCCTAAAGGGGCTTTGGACAAGGTCCTGTAGGGACAGGACAGCGGGAATGGCTTTAACCTGCCCGAGGGGAGACTGAGATGAGCTCTTAGGCAGAAGCTCTTCCCTGTGAGGGTGCTGAGGCGCTGGCACAGGGTGCCCAGAGAAGCTGTGGCTGCCCCATCCCTGGCAGTGTTCAAGGCCAGGTTGGACACAGGGGCTTGGAGCAAGCTGCTCTAGTGGAAGGGGTCCCTGCCCGTGGCAGGGGTTGGAGCTGGAGGAGCTTTAAGCTCTTTTCCAATTTAAACCAGCCTGATTCTATGATGAATAAGGAAGTGGAAATGCTGCAGTCTCTCCATATGGATCAAATCCCAGGGTGAGTGCTGTGATGTGCTGGTGTAACTGCCGTGCCATCCTCACCATGTCACAGGCAGAGGGGAGGTGGAGAGGAGGGCTGAGGGAAACAGTCTGTGGGTTTGAGTTCTGTTCAATTTCATTGTTTTTATTAGGGGATATGTCTTTTTTTGTTTTCAGATATGATCATCTGACTATTATGTGAAGCATTAGGACAGCAATAAGAGTTTTAGCTGAAAACGGGGCCAAAGTCACTGAAGAATTTTGTAGAGTATCTTATTTAATTACAGATTTCATCCTGCAGCAGAGAACTTTCATATAGAGCAAAGCCCTCTGTAGCACCTTCTTTCCCTAACGTCTATATACTCTCATTTTCAGCTCTCGCCTTCTATTTCTGAGCACTAATGCCCATTAATATCCAGAAAGTGTCAGTTGTATCCAAAGTTTCAGTCTATTAAATCAATGAAAAATATATTGGATTTAATATGTTTGGCTTAGGAAATTTGTTTTGTCTGCTGCAGCCTACTGCAGCTTGCTCTGAGCTTACCTCTGTTTGAATTAGAGGGTGCCGGCTCATGTGCAGCTCAGACATTGGCCCATAAGACCGTGAAGCGTAGCTGATTTTTGGAGAAACTACTAAGTAGTTTCTATAGTGATAATGATGTACTATGTGCACCTATTGGGAATATATAAAATTAGAGAGAATTTCTGTTTGCTTTGGTCCTCTTTCTAGAATAATTACAGTAACTGCCATTCATTCCCATTCTGTTACCCTGATTATTCTAGAATAACCTGGTTATTAGGGTTTAGTCATGTTTAAGAACATACTGCAAAGTGACAACTTGTCATGTTGGTATTATCAATACTTTAAAATTTCCATATTAGTGACCCAATTTCCTCAAGATTTCTGAGTGTTTAATTTGGTAGGGAGAAGTAGGGAGGGGAGTAAATGATGCCTCTTGCTCTTCTCTGTTCAAAGTAACCTTAATTTTCCATTCCTGAATAGAAACCTTTCCCTTAGAGACTAAAAAAAGAGTCGAAACAATTACATCTTACAACCCTAAACACATTCTCAGCTTGGAAATCCTTCCTCTCCTACTGAATGTACTGGGTAACCCTTTTAAGATTTCCCCCTGCCAGTGGCAGAAGTGCCATTGCTAAATTCAGGGAATTATGGAATCAAGAATTGCTGAGTGGCCAGGTCCAGGCCTGTTTCCTAAAACAGCACTTTGCAGCCTTAAAAAGCCACCATGTTTAATGGAATTCATTACCTTTACCAGCACTTTCCCTCTGAGGTGAGTTATCCTCCACAGGGCAGGTGGACAGTAGTAGGTATTTCCACTCTTACTTGAAATTTCCTCTGCCCAGAGGAATTTCTCCTCCAAAAGGACTGAGGTTTAACCAAATGAAGCACAGGGAAAGCTTCACGCTGGTGAAGGTGCATATAAAGCTGTCCAGAAGCACACTTAGCTGACGTACTGACAGATTGTGCAATTTTGCTGTGGTAATTACTCAATGGTTCAGCAAATGGTAACTAAATACTTTGGAAATCAAAATGTCTAATTGCAGACGCACATATGGTATATCCCCATCCGTTCCACAGAAGGTAATGTAACAAGCACACCCAAACCTTCCCTTAATTCCCCCAGCTCAGAAGCCACCAGTGACACAAAACAGTTGTAATTTGGAACAGTGTTTGGGGAAACAAGGTATAAGGAAAAGAGTTTTTGGAAAGCATGATGTGCTACATACAAAGCTGGGTTACAAAAGTAAGATTGAGCTAATTTTGTCAAGAAAGAGAAAAAATATTAATGCTGTAATGTTGCTACTCTAGTGTATATATAGAAACCTCTTTACTGCCATAGATAGGCCAAAATTATAAAGGTAGGTTCAATATTTGGTCTTTACCAGCAGTGGAGACAGGTGGATGTGGACACACAGGGTTCATGACACAGATGATACCTGTGCTACACCATGACAGGGGAGCATGGAAGAGCATGGGGGAGCCCACACCAGCTCTGCTGGAGCCCATCACCATGGGGAAACACATTCCCCAAACTCACCAGTAAGTACCAAACCCCATGGCTGAGCAGGAGAGCAGAGAAAGGACCTGGGCCACTTTCCTCACAGGTTTCTGCATACTGAAGGAGGACCCAGGCAAGAAAAGGAGATGGAGGGACTTTGTCCAATGGCGGCAGATGATGCCAAGGGGTAGAGGAGAGCAAATGAGGCCCTTGCATCCCCTTAAAACCATAAATGCGGGACATCATTCTTAAACCAGGATTTAAAATAAGGTCCTTGGTCCCTTTTGCTCCTGATGAGGAGTTCAAAGTCAGGCAACCCAGAATAAACTCCAAAGAACAGTGTCTTACATAGATGTGAAATAATAATTTTCCAATGTTTCCTTTAGAAACTCTTAATCTGAAGAATTGCTAAAATCTGACGTCTGTATTTATCCATCCATCCACCCAACCATTCCTATTGCTCCTCCACCAGGTTTTAAGGCCTTAAGCCTTCCACAGCTTAAGAGAATTCTTTTCCCCCTTTGTACCTCCTGTATCACTACTCCATTTCATGTAATTTCCACATCTTCTTTAATTTCCAAGGAGAGGAGCAGCTATATCAGTGCTCAGAACAGCTCAGCCATGCACATGCGCTGCACATCAGCCAGCTGGGTTTACTGCTTTGGGCTGGCCCTTTGTAAGGTCAGAAGAAGGCAAAATCCTACCTCTTATTTAAGGCAACACCTTAATTTATAAGTGTTCAGAAACCCTTATTGCAGGAGGCCTAATGGAATTAATCATTAATCAGGGCTCCTGAACTGGCTTCAGACCTTTTTCCTATAAAAGATAGTCTTATGTTCTACATTTTGTAATAATTAGGCTGAAAACCTGCATTGCTTACCTCTCTTCTTCTCAGAAGAAACCCAACCCCCCATTATTGTGACTCTCCTCGGAATTAGGAGTTCTTCTTTTTATTTCTTGCTATTAATGTTTAGAAGCTATGAGGATGTATGATTAATGCAGGTAGCGTGACTTTGATATAGGACAAAGTAGCATTAATTGTATGATATACATTATTTTTAAAACAACTACATTGTCTTCATCTTGCATAATTATCTCTTTGTTGCTGTTAATCAGGATTTCCCAAAGTGACACACAATAAAAAGCATTAAGGTTTGTGTCAGCAGATCCAAATCTGGAATCAAATCTATCTGTACCATCAGGTGCCCATTAGGCCGGTGGAATTGCACATTAAAGGTACTCAGACAATGCAGGCGGTTTTCTCTTGCAGTAACAGGGAGAAAGGAGAAATTGGAGCTCTTGGGTACTGAAGGAAAAGACAGTTCCTGCCCAGTCCATTATATACAAGTGAACAGAGGGAAACAGAGATGAAATATTCACCCACTGATGGTTTTAACCACTGCCTCAGAAACTTTTCAGAATATCCTGTCTGCATGAAAATATCCTCAAGGTTTTCCTCACTCAAGTTTTAGCCACAACGTTTTGCTCTGGTCAGGCAACACTGCACAGAAGGGGCTTCCAGAGCACAGCTGCTGCTGTTTCCTGGCAGGACTGAGTGGTACTTCTGTGATGTGTCTTACCCAGGCATGGGAACAAGGATGGCCACTGCCCCACTTTAAAGTGTGACAGATGGGATGAGTATGGAGCAGAGAGGTCCCAGGCAGAGGCAGAGATAAGGCCAAGGGATGCAGAAACCACACCAAATCATTGGGGCAGCTTGACAAACTGTTGCTCTGGTGCCACTGAGCAGTGCTCGGCCATTGATCCAGGGTCAAGACTTATTTCCTAGAGGAAGAGCGAGCAACTGGACACAAACCTTCGTAAGGACACACCGGGGCTGGTGTGATGAACATGAATATAAAGTTCACCAGCTATAGAAGTTTAAATGGCTTTATGGGAAAATGTTTCCTGTGTATGCTTCCAGCTCCACTGATCATCTTCATAATGGAGTTAGGTGGGAATATTTTCCAGGAAGCATATTTCAAGGCAGAAGCACACAGTCTTTGGGCTTTCCTTTCTTTCCTCTTTTCCCCCACTTTCATCCTCCTTCCTTTCTCCTTGTTTCTTTTAAAGAAAAGATTAAAAAAACAAGGGACTGTACAATCTGCACACCATGCAAACTGCCTCTCCAGTGCCCGCCTGGCCTGCCTGTTGCTTCCACAAGAAGCACTGTTGGATGGAGTGGAAAGAGAATCCATTGCTTCAGACACACAATGCAAATGCTGTGTTTCTCTTAGAGTGAACAGGAGGAGGGATGAGCGCAAATGCTGGCCTTCATCCTTCTGCAGATGTTGTGCAGACCCAAAGGCCATGCAGGGAACATGGTTCTGTGATTCTATGATTCTGTGAACATGCAAAGCATGCACTGAGGCAGGGCAAAGGCACCACACAGCGGGGCTAAGACAAGAAGAAGAGCTTTTAAACAAGCAGGAAGGCACATCAGGCCAAAGGAGAAAATGAGCCCGGAGCAGTGAAGTAAGAATGATAATACCAAGCACTTATGTTCAAAGCACTGTACAAATATTAACTAATTAATCCTCAAAGCCCGCTCTGGAGTAGATAAGCAAGTGTTATTATCCCCTTCTTGATGGGGAATCTCAGGCAGCAAGGTTAAGTGTCACGTCCAAGGCTACAGAGAAAGGTTTCAGAAGACATTTTTAAGGGCATAAACACTCCAAACCCAGTCCTGTGCTCACTCCAGAAGCTGAGACCATGCTGGAAATCAGGCACCAATAGGCAGCAAAGAGAAAGGGTCTGAAGACTGGCTACCACCTTGGAGGAAGCCTAAACTCCTCCTCAACCACCTTATAACACATTCACTCTTAGCTCTTGCAGCTTGGAGCAGCCTTTTAACTCGGCTAAAGATGATCCAGTGAAAGACCAGGAGGAAAAGAGTCATATGTTGCTTGGGCTCATGCTTGGAGGCTCCCATCCACCTCTTGCTGTCACCTTGAGCATGTTCAGCTCCTCCTGGGATACTGTGTAAGTAATGGTTGTAGTTAGCTGAAAGGTGAACCAGGAAGGAAAATCAATAAATAAAGTTGAGTTGATAGCAAATTAAGAAAGTAGCTAACTCTGACTTGCCATGATGCTTTTGGAAGCTGTGGCCCCAAAAGAGGGAGCTCCACCTTCTAGGGAAGCATAAGAGTTACGTTTCTCACAAAATTCCAACCATCTTGTGCAGGTTTCCCAGCAGAAAAATCAATCCTTGAGTGTTTTCCATCTGAAGCAAAGGAGGAAGAAGGGGTCTTTCTGGAACCTGACCCAGAAATTAAGTAACAATGGATCAAGAAACTCCAGTTTGACCCACTCCCCCTGAAAAAGGCTTAAGTTGGAAATGTTTCAGGTTGTAGCCAATCTCTCAAAGTAATGAAGATTCAGAAGAAGTGCATATACAAAAAGAGATTAACAATATGCAGCCAGGAAAACCCTTTTCTTACCAAAAAAGAGTTCATACGTCAAATGTGTTTACTGTTCACAATATGGATTAGAGTGGTATTTCAGGGTATTCTGGAGGGCATGGGGCGGAGGGAGCAAGAAAAGGAATTGTCTATGGTCTGCATTTGTTGCTCCAGTTCCTGTACTGACAGCAAAGGACCTTTGATTGTAAGATGAATTGTGGAGCAGGAGCTGCGGCTCTGTTTTTGAGCCATCGGTATTTTCACTTGTGCTTTTGACTTCAGGGAGCCCTTTCAGACACAAGAATAGTGAGGTGGATGTAGAGCTCCCAGAAACAATAACAGGAACATTTGCCAATTAATCTATCACACACTGTAGCACAATTTACCTTTTACCCTTCCAATTCTGAAGAGTTACCATACAATTCAAATATCAAATTGTTACTGGATGTAGCAAAAATGGGAGGATGTGGGGGTAAAAAAGGGACACATCAATAACAGGACAACGCTTCTAATTTCCTGCACAGCTTGTTAAACATGACCTCGTTGGTAAATCTGGTCAGTATTTTCCCAATACTCCTTCTAAACATCCATATGCATACCCCTTTCTCAGACAGTCTCATCCACACTCATAGGGATGGCCTAAGTAGTAGCAAAAGCATTGGACCCCCATGTTCCCCCAGGCTCTGGCTTCCCCACACCACAAACCCAGGCCAAGCACCATGTGCCTTTTCTCTGTGCCTACCTTCCAACAGCACCAAAATCCCTTTTGGTAGAAGATTTGGGATAGAATGTCTTCTAAATCATTCTTTAACCCTATCCTTCATTTTCTTTAGCATTGATAAACATGGGCAAAAAAAAAGAGATGTGTTTCCAGGTTTAACGAGCCATTTATAACTAATTACTGAAGCTTATTAAGTACAGCTCTGGCTTGGGCATTTTGTCCCTACCTTTTCTCTACAGTATTCACCAAAATTTGGCTTCCTGAGAGGAACTAATTGAATTTCATGGTTTACACATTACTTGCACACTCTTTTTAATCCCCAGCTCTAGTTTTTCTTTCACAGATTGTCCCAGAAGAAAGCCAAAACATTAACTTTCTATTCACTGTATAAATAAGGGTATTTTTTAAAATTCTATCTACAGGCACACACACACTGGGCTGGAGCTTTTTCTAATTCTTCAGTGCACTGGTGCAACTCCATTAAATCAGCAGCCACACGGCCGTATGGAAACGAATGTAAGATCTGCTACGGGTGATTATGGACAAACAGAATCAGATGAGCCAGATATTTGCAAGCTTTCAGGGAAATTGGCTTTCATCTACAGATTTGGCTTGTTCTTTATAGCAAATTCTGGGGGAGTTAACCATTCAGTACACTTTGGAATGCTTTCCTCCTCCAACTCCTCTGTGATCTCCTCAAAGGAGTTGACAAGTCCAACCAATATCTCTGTAGATGGAGACAGAGCATTCTCCCAAGTGCTGGAGGGAGTCTTTGTCTCAGCTGTGTCAAAGGGAATTTGTCTTTAACATCAGCAGAATCAGTATCTCACCTTAAACTTGTGCCCCTGTTAAGTACCTTCTTAACACTTGTTTAGCATCTTGTATTGTCCAGGCAAAACACCACCTAAGCAGGGAGACCAAGAAGTGGTGTAATATACAGTTACAGTTCTGGTGTCCTCAACATCAAAAGGACATGGAACTGTTGGAACAAGTCCAGAGGAGGCCACGAGGATGCTCAGGGGCTGGAGCACCTCCTGCATGGAGACAGGCTGAGGAAGTTGGGGCTGTTCAGCCTGGAGAAGAGAAGGCTGCGTGGAGACCTCAGAGCAGCTTCCAGTATCTGAAGGGGGCCTATAGGGATGCTGGGGAGGGGCTCTTCATTAGAGACTGTAGTGACAGGACAAGGGGTAACGGGTTAAAACTGAAACAGGGGAAGTTTAGATTGGATCTAAGGAAGAAATTCTTTCCTGTGAGGGTGGTGAGGCACTGGAATGGGTTGCCCAGGGAGGTTGTGAATGCTCCATCCCTGGCAGTGTTCAAGGCCAGGTTGGACAGAGCCTTGGGTGCAATGGTTTGATGTGAGGTATCCCTGCCCATGGCAGGGGGTTTGGAACTTGATGGTCTTAAGGTCCTTTCCAACCCGAACTATTCTATGATTCCATAACAATTATCCACATTAAATGGGAATATTTGTATGTCATGAAGCACACAACTTGTGCTTCCAAATGCATTTTTAAGGGGTGGTGAGGGAGGACATAAGCTGCAGTCCAGCTATTTGAAGGAGAACCAGCACAAGAAGGAATATTCCAGGCAAATTTATAGTCAATGTGTATGCAGTGAATCGGTTCCAGCCCAAGACATTTTTAGCAAGTCACAGCAGCTGCTTGATCTTTACTGCAATGTTTCCTATAGAAACAGTGTGAGGAAGCTTGCCCAGACTTTCCAGAGGGGCTGTGGAATGGAGATGACCTATTGAAAGTTCAAGTAACAATTTCCAACACAACTGCAAACTTTTCCAGTGATCTTCCTCTCTTTTGGTCACTGCATCTTAAAGGGGTTTAGAAAAGGGGTCTCCAAATGTATGAATGACATGAAAAAACCCTCTAGAGTTCCTATTATTCAAAGTCTTAAGGAGAAAAATGTTTAAAGAAGCAATCTTTTACAACAGCACAGCTCACTATGACTCAAACTGCAGAATTATCATATAGACTTGATAATAATTATAAAAATATATAAATTGATAATGATAACTGACAATAATGATACATTTGGTTTGGGTTTGTTTGTCTGTTTTTCACAAAGACAGCCTGTGGGCTGCTGTTGTGTAAATCAGTTTTCTCAGTGCAAATAAAAGCCACTCTTGGTAGAAAAATATAGCCTCCGAAGTCTTTTAATAAGTGCAAAATAACATTTATTTTCCCATCCACCCCTGCCTGCATAGCTGAGATGCACCACAATTAAAAAGTAGATTTCAAAGCAAACAAAGCTGAAGCAGCAACTCAGGCCTGGGGAAAATCAGCACTTCCAGTTAGATCTTGGCAAATGTGGAAGCAACAGAAGCTGGGGTCTCCAAGGAGGGAGTCTCAGGTTACTGCAGAGCTGGGGCAGTACCACCAATCGACCTCCAGTGAGAAACTTAGGTGGGATTTAAATGCATGGGGCTTGTGTTTGCCGTCTGCACATGGATGAATTGTATCCAAAGTGATTGCCAAAACAAATAAATGGGGGAAAAAAGGAGCAAAAAGCATTCCACTGCTTTGAATTCTATGAGTTCTCTGACACTTCTAAGGGCAAGAGGAACTATATTTCCTGGGGAAATAAAGTTTCCAGTCGCACCATGTCTTGGTGTCTCCTTTGTGGACAGCACTTGTTATCTTTGATAATCCTGCTGCTGATTATGTTGTTTCAATCTGACTGTCATTTTACACCCTGCTGGGCAGGGAAAGAGAGAGAAGCTGGAGAGTAAAAACTGATCAACTTTAAGTTTGCTTTCCATGCGTGCGCTATAATAAACAATAACGTATGCAGAGAATGTGCTGCTAAAATTGGGTCCTGTGCTACAAATTTGATTCTGTAAGAATTGTTCTGAGGTTAATTTAAATAATATTCTTGAAAACCACATAATTGAACACATTTTATTTTTAATGCTGCATTATAAATATACTCTGATACATTATGAAAGTTGCAAATAAAATATGCTTTCGTTTGCATTTACAGTCTTAAGCCAAATTAAAGCATCAACTTTAATTAATTAAAAAACAACTCATGGCTTTCACTGCCTGAGCTGTTTGGGGCAGGCAACAATGATTTTGCCTAATCTCATTCAATATCAGTTCCATCTCTGGAGAAAAAACAAGGTGTGTGCATTAAAAAGTACTGCAGAGAAGCAGAAAGAAATGTTCCTTGTGATATTTTTAAGTGTTCTCTAGAGCTAAGAGGATTTGAGATGCACCAAAAGGAGCAGTTTAGCCAAAACCCTGCCTTACACGTAAGTGATTCACCCCAAAAGTGCGTACAAAGAAAACATGGTTGTAATTTATGCGGTTTGTGAATGGGGTTTGGTGGGGAGGGCAGCAGCCTGTGCAATGTTGAGTTGTACACTTTTACATACTCTATGGATCCCCACCTCCAGGTGTGAAAAGTGCATAATGGAACAATAAAACTTTATTAAATATGGCCTTAGGCAGTAGTGCAAGGTTCACTGAGCAGCTTAATCATGCTTACTCCAAAGAGCAGCTGAGTTGGAGAGGTCAGCGATGGAGACCTTGAGGAGCGCATGGTCCTGCTCCTTCTCTACAGGATTTGCATTCACCACGCTTGCTTGTACTGGTTGACCTGCAAGAGAAGGATGCATGAAAATATCACAGTGATACTCCACCATGCCAGCAGTTGTGCTGCTCTCCAGGTTTCAGAAGCAGATGCATGGGTGTCGCAAGGCTGCTTGGATGTCCTTTATGATGGAGGGCAACCACCCACACTGAGTCACGCAGGAGTATTCAGAAACCTATTAGTCACTACAGTTTTCCCTGCTCGCTTAAAATCAGCTACAAACACAGCTTTTCCTGTCTCACACAGGGTCATTTAGAGGCAATTTCAGTGGTTCCATTAAGGACCATCCATATGTTTGACAGTCTTCTGGTGCTAGAGACACACAAGGTGAGGTATCATCATTGGCCTTAACTGGCTACACCTCTAGCTGAGAGAAGTATGAACTTGATAGTCAGGAACCACACCAAAGCCAATAATTCTTGATAAAAGACAGATTTTATGGATTCAAATGCCATAACAAACTAATGCAATGATACCCTGCCAGGTGCTGGCGAGCATCCCTTTGAAAAGCTTCACTGTTTATCACACGCTTGGCAGCCAAGGTATGGGACTTTTCTTGTCCAGGACATGGATGGTTTGCTTGATCCCAGGAGATGCAGGGCTAGACAACACCTCTGCTCAGTTTCCTTCATTTTTAGCTCCCATCTTTGGTATAGTTACAGACCCAAAATGAAATAAAATCATAACAGAAACCAATAAAACAGGCAAGTTGGTCCCTGATGACAAAAGGCTGGAGAGAGCTGCTTGTTCAGACCTCTTGTGCCTGATCCTGTAGGACACGACAGCTTTAATCATTGCCTTAGAAAGGATAAAATGGTCACTAAAGCTCTTTCTAGAGGTGGGAAACAGAGTAGGAACCACAGGGAAGTGGTGTTTTTGCTGCTTTAAACACACTATATTAAAAAAAGGTTTTTATTAAAAAAAGCAACAAAATACTCTGGTATAATTTCTTCTATCTCATAAGTAACAGAATAAAAGACCAAACCCCAAAATGACCAAACAAATGAACAAAACCCCCAAATCAGCCTAATTGCTGTTTTGTATCCAAATCATACCAAAGCACAGGGAAGCCCATTAGGAAGAGGAGAGCCAGTTCAGGAGCAGCGTGGGGCTGCAGTCTTCGTCCCTATTCTTCCCCCCCCACCCTTCCCTCCACCAAGGTGTAAGACGTGATCTCAATTTTGCAGTAATGAAACCAGAAAGGGTTTTTTTTAAATAGCTTTGCAGCACTTGGGGACTGCAGGTACCAATATCCTACTCTCAACCTCTGCCGCGTCCCCCCCCTTCACTACGGCAACCTTTCATTAATTTAGATAGCATGAGCTCATTAAGCAATTCTGTTCCAAAGTTTCTGTAGTTGAAAAGCCAGTGAATTTCCCCAGGTTCTCAAAACCTCGTTCAAAAAAAGCCAAGTTGCTCTATATTCCTCTTTAAACAAATAAGGTTAGCTACCCTTTTGCCATTCACAATTCAGCGTTCACACTAAATTAATTTTTCCAAAAGTAATTCAAATAAAAGCTTTGCTGCCGCTACCCTTTTCAGAGCTACAAGATTGAATAAGGCATCTGAATAAAATTGTGTATTACAGCCTTCTTTAATATTTAAGCATGACATTCATTGATTTGTTTCTTGTTTTCTGCAAACCTTGACAACATGATAAAATAAATCATAAGAAGAAAATATAGTGGTAACATCTTTTATGGACTTCACATAGTCATCAATCTCAAGCTGTGAGTGAATTATCAGTGCAGCAAAAAGATCTATGTTTTAAGAGCTCCAATAGCATACTAGCTAGAGGTTTTTCACAAGCAAACTCAAGGCGAGTGACTGATAAGCATCATTATTGTTTTCTGAGAGTCTAGTTTATAGTGTGTTGTGGAGGTGTTGGCATATATGTTTCAGAAGGAAAGGTTTGATCAATTCTAAGTAGACATCTACTAACATATAAAAAATATAACAAGGGTTCCTGCTGAGCAGTATTAAAGTACCTATTGCACCATGTCAGCATGACAGGCCCCATGTTGTGTTTTTGATTATATTTAATATAGAATTAACCTTTCTTAATGTAACGTATTGTGCATGCAATGCGAGTGAAAGATATTTATTTTGACCAAAACAAATATCATCCTTATTTAGGTTTTAAGAAATACTTCTTTATTTTCAATTTATAAAACTTCCCATCATAAAATTGCCTGAGCCCCAAACTGACAGGAAGGAATAAAAGCTTTTTTTCCCCTGTAGCTTGTGAGCCATAGAGAAAGGAAGCCATTTGGGGAACTGGGAGCAGCCTGGAACAACAACCATGGGGCAGCAAGTGGGGAAGGGAGGTCTGTGGGTAACACAGCTTTATAAACCCTAGTTTGGCAAAACTCAAGGAGAGATCCCTTTGGAAACACCGAAAACACACAAACCCCTGCACCACTGCTGGCAGTTTCAGAGGCCAGCACGGCAATGGAGAGGAGAGTACCCAGAAAGCAGGACCCTTCTGTGAGCAAGATAATAGGACTGAGGGGATGCTCTGGAATAATCAGAGGCTGTGAAGAGAAATGTGGAAATAGCGAATTAATTCAATGGGATAAGCCAGCTCACTTGCAGGAGCTGACACTGCTGCATAATGAGGTTATGTAAAGGTATCATCGTTTTGCTGTGAAAAATGCCACTCCTGAAAGTAACTCTTTCAACAGACTTACAAATGTTTTATATCTGGTAAATGGGCTAATGAAAGCTTTAGGTTTAGAAAGCAGTAGCCTAGGGATTGTAAGAGTAAATATTAAGATGTTTTCTGACAAGCTGAATATATGTGGTTTCCCACAAAATCCCACAGTGCTTTGCACTCCATAAATATCACTCCTCTTCCCTCACAACTTTTACTATATGAAATATGATGCCGCCGTCCACTAAAACATAGCTGTACTTTCATTGGGCTCGAATCTCCGGCACACATTTATTTACATAGGTTGAACACTATTCATCACCCTTGTAATTAATGCAGTCAGTCGTGAGGGTGTGAAGTATTTCCTTTGCCATCCCACGGTGAAGCAGGACACTGTACTTTTCACTGACAGAACCACTGAAATCTCTGCAATTAAACAATAGAAGTACTTCTAGAGGTCTTTTTACTTTGCATTGACCAAACGTAGCCAAATTCATTGGGTCAACTCTCCAAATGAGTTTACAGGGTGATATAAGAGATAATTGGTGGTCAGTGGCCTGACAGATTTGGTCAGGCTCTGAATTATTTATGTTTCAGGGTGAAATCACTGTCACTTCGGGCCTCAGCCCTGCAGGCAGTATCTGAGCAATGCTATGGAATGGAAGAGAGGACACGTTGACTTACTTGATGTGATTAAAGTCTGGGGAAGAACCTTAGGAATAGTAAGCATTGCTTACATCCATTTTCTCCTGCTATTAAAGAAGCTGCCTAAAAGTTAAGCTTGAAACAGCTCTCTGGCTAGGTCTCCTAAGGTTATCAGAGTAAGGTCTGCTCCGTAGCAAAATTCAGGATCTCAAATGACGTCCAACCTCTGCAAAATGCTTAACTTGGTAAGTGGGGAGGTTTTCTTGTAAATTCAATTTTTCTTGTAATTCGATACTGCACCAGAGGTCTCACTTGATGGAAAAGAGGCTCTGTGCTCCTGGAGTGTTTTACAAATATGTAAATATTATACCTAAGCTACCCCTGTTAATTAAATATGGCACTTTACACAAGCATATTGTTTCCAGTCTCAATGTTCTGGCTTAAATCCATCATCAGTAATAATGTTCTGTCCTTTTAAATTCTTTGCTGGTTTAATTAGCTAAATTATTCTACTTTATGTCCACTCCCAAACTTCCATGTGGAGCTGGTGACCCACCTCTGTGACTCCTGTGTTTTGTCCACTCGTAGCAGCAGTGGCATCATCATTTATCCATGGGGAGACGGTAACTCCACTAGTAATGCCCGGGCTCCTGAGTCCTGTTGCTGCGTTATCACAATTTACTGAACAAGTAGTGAAAGCATATGTTTATGCATGTTTTACATATTTTTTACAAAGCAATTTTGTATCTTCTGTATTTTCCTCAAATGTCTATAATTCATAATGAAGGTAATACGTACTGTTAAACCTGGAAAATAGTCTGTTCCCAACTCTCATCATACCTACTTTAGTTGAAGGAGTAATGAATGACCTTACAGGAGTAAGCACAAAGACCATTGAAACCATCAGACAATGCAAAAGAAACGAAAGAAATTACTACCTATTAAATCCAAAAATGTTTAACTATGCTCAAGGCACTGGGCAGTTCAGAAGATCCAGGACTGCTAACTTGAGAGCTCAAAATTATTAACTTCCAGGTACTTGGAAAGTAAATTAAAGTGGGTCAACCATCTTGATCCAGATCTTAGGACCAGGTAACAGCACCATGGAAGAGAGAAACTCCCTTCAACTCCAAGAGGGCTCCTACTGTTAATGAAGATAAAGTAGGAAGAGAGTGAGCTGCAGTTTAATATACTTATCCTATGAATATTTCTATAAAATCTGTTCAATTTTTTTTAGTAACACATAGTATTGAATAGAAATGAAATATTTATTTTCAATACCAGAGTTTAGCTACCAAGATTCTATTAAAATTATACAGGGAAAAAAAATTAAAGATATGTATCTTGCTAATAAAAATGCACTTTTGTGATAGATGTTGCAGTAGCAGAACCTCCTGTAAATTAGGTCACTTCTACAGTAAACCATCTTCTGAACTCCTTTGTGAGAATTATGTAGGAAACAGGTTTTCTTTTCAAATCTTAATATAAAACTTGGAAAAAAAGAACAAGGATTCTACCTTATTCACATTCATATAAAAAAAAAATCATAATGTAGCATCAATATTCACTTAATAGAGAGACCATTTACACTGCTGGTCTACTGTTCTTTTGTTTGCCAGGGCTGATTTTCTTTTTTTAATCATATGGAAGAGTCGGTGCAGCAACATCTGTGACTTGTCAGTCATTTAATTAACCATAGAAAAGCTAGCTATTCATTTTATTTCTGTATATGTTAATGCTAAAAACTAATAGAAAACAGCTAGTAAATTGTCCTCTGCATATATTGGACACAGCAACAATTACTCTGGCAGAGAAGATATAATAAAAGAGGAAATTTTAATAGTATTCTTATTCTATTTATTCTCAGGGGTTTCTGTTTCAAGGTACTGTAGAAATTAACAATTATTTCTTTTCATTGTTTTTGATGATCTTTTTCTATTATGGCCCTATCCAACTTAAAAGAAAATGCAATTTGAACTTTCGTTTTTGCATTAAATTCTACGGCATCTGGAGATTTACTTTCTGGTTCGTTACAGGGAGGTCCTGAGAAGGTTCAGAAAAAGCAGCAGAAGCCATTTCTTTCTGCTGTTCAGACAGCTGGTTAAGGCATGTCAGTTATTAGCACAATCGAGATAACTCGGCTTAAACCAAGAACTTTCACATAATAAAATAATTTGCTTTTCCAGCATTTTTTTTATTGACAAATATGTCTTTCCCATATTTTCTGAATGTCTGTCATATGATATGTCTAAATGCTTACTATTGCTCTGCTATATAAAGCAATTAACTGACTTTATACAGCAAATTGTCAAAGGATTTCCTCAGAAAGCTTGGGGAAATCTAACATACGAAACTATTCTCCAATTTATTGACATGCTACTATGGTGAAAAAAGTAGGACATCAATAAACAGCTTTAGCTGGAAAACTGGAATCTGATTATAAGTATTGGGAGCTGGAGACCAGAGTCTCAATTAAAATACATGGCATAGCTTTATTTTAAAAATGATAGGTTCTATATTTTAATGGGGAAAACTCAAGGCTTAGGGAAGTGTTGGCATGCATCAATGTGAAGTTTTGCATCCAGTTTCCCATGGGTCTATTTGAACTGGATCCAGGTTCAGACCCTCATCCCAGACTATCCCTCTGGCCTTGAGAAACTTCAGCAGTGTGCAGGGAAAGTATTTGTAGGCTTTTGTGCAGGTAACAATCTCACCTCTCGTTCAAGGGCATGTCAGTGAGAGTGATGGTGTGAGAGGGAGCCTGGAGCACAGGTCAAAGAAAAACAGCTCAGGAATGGCACTGGATGGACTCCTCAAGGTAAAAGAAGAGTCCTAAAAGAGCAGGATTTTAAAATTTTGGTCTAAGAAAAGCAACCAAAGCCTAACCACCTAGATTTCACACAGTAGACATTGATTAGGATTGAAATAACCTGCATAAGAAAGCAGATTAAATAGTGCAGAGAGTTGTGGATCACTCAAAGGAATCTACAATAGGAGCCTAAAATCTCTATAATATATGAATAGCATATCACAATAGAGCCAGGGAAGGACTGCTTAGCCTTGCTGGTTACAACTGTTATATTAACAAGTCTACCTACACCCAGGTCTTGCACCTGTGAAACTTTACTTTTTCTACACCTTTTGCTTATCTTCCCCTTCCTTTCACCACTGATCTTTACATTCATTTTTATGAGTGTAAAGTATGAGTACCTTAAAGTATGAAAGTATTTTTTGTCTGTAAGCTCTTTTGTTGAGTTTTGTGTTTGGTTTTACATCCCATCTGCAGGTAAGGAGCTTGATCTTGGTGTAATACACATGGCAACAAATAAAGAGGGGAAAAGAGGAGGGAGAAATACCAAAATCATCTGCAGATCTTCCTTTGCAATTATACTTCTTTGACGAATTGCATTTGTACATGTCAGAAGCCCGGTGCCACCTTCAATGCATTGTTAATATCCTGGTTATCATGCAAGAAGTCATTGATGAACAAGTTTAAGCAGTGTGCAAACAACGTTACCTGCTGAGAAGAGTTAAGGTACCTATCATACCATGTCAACTTGACAGGCCTCATGTTGTGTTTCTGATTATATTTAGTCATATAAAATTAACTTTTCCTAATGTAACGTGTTGGGTATGCAACGTGGACAAAACAATAGTTATTTAGGCTAAAACCTATTTGTATTCAGATTTACTAATGAGAATCACAATATGATCAAAATCCCCGATTCATTTAACGCATTTATGGAGTGACAGGACTGGAGTGCCTCAAGCCTTAATCCGTGTAATAGGTGATAAAGCAGGGGGGTTTTGCTGATATTCCCGTTGTCCAGCAGTGCTGTCTCCAGGCTCCGCACACCTCCTACCTGTCCATAGCAAGACTGAATCCATCTCCAACTTCTTTGGTGCTGTGCTTACTTCCATGCGGATTTTTCAGAGCTATTTAAAACATTTTTTCAGGAGATTAAAATGACTGCTGTCTTGCCATCCTTTTTTTCTCTTTTTTTCTTAATATTTTGATTTTTTTTTCAGGTCAGCAATAACATTCATATGCTCCTTGGATTGTGCTATTGTGAGAAATAACATCCCAGTGACACAAGCCACAGCAAAAAACATAGCAGTGGCTTTGCAATCCCTTTGCCTGGATGTAGTGGCTAAACCAAGCTGAATGCCATCAAAGCAGCTTTGATTAAGTTAAAAGTTAAAATAAGTGTAAAATGTCTAAACCAACCAGCAAAATATATCAGCAGTCACAGGCAGAAGCTTTGGTTTCTTTTGGTTCTTTGCCATTGCAAATTTAAGATTCAGTGACCAATCCCTACCCTACTGGCTGTTGGACAAACGATCAGGATTTATTAAAAGCCTGGGAGGGGGCCTTCTTAATTAAAATTTCAGAATGAAAATCCTTGTTTTCAACTGTTTTCAAGCTTGCTGTACCTATGTCTGCTTAGATGAAGGTCAACCCTTAGATTAAAACTGAATTCTAAGAAGAATTTGGGGGAGGATACAAAAAAAAGATTTAGATGTTTGTGAAAAAAATGGGAAGGTAAAAAGTGGTGCAATTATCCAGTTCAATAATAGGAGGGGACGACACAAACATGCCTTTTTTATTGACGCTCCTTCCAGCAAAAGTGTTGAGGCTTAAAAGCTGAAATTTGGCATGGAATGATTCCTAAGCCTTGTATTAGAGGAAACAAAATGACTGATTTATGGGCACTTGAAACTTGCTTCCTACAGTAGCTCATTAATAGCTAAATTGTGCTTAGTCCTTATACAGCCACACTCTGTTGGCGTAGGATGCTGTGGCTCTTTTGCCACGTGGCCCCTCTGAGTTTCCAGTGCCATCCACAGCTGTAATCAAACTCATAATTATTAAGAAAAATAAAAAGATTTAAATACATTAAAGGATTTATTGATGTGAGATGCAGGCAGCATAAATGAGCATGGTAGTTAGTGAGGAGCCATGGTAGATAACAGCTTCCTTTATGGCCAAGACCTCCAGCACCAGTTTTCTAAGACAAAGTTCTGTTTCTTATTATCATTGGTTTGCAGTGACAGCGAAATGACAGGTTTTTGTCACTTGAAGTGATTTTGAAACTTGGTAATCCCCTTTTTACCAAAGTTGAACACATTACTGTGAATAAAAGGTTCTGCTGTTAAATTAAAGTGTACTTCATGGGTAGAAATCAGCATTCAAAGAGCCAGGAACTCAACGCAGCAGTGACATACAAGTTTGTTTTGTATTGCGATTACTGTGTACAACTCTGCTTTCAGTGTGGCCTGTGATGTTGCAGGGAATGGGCTGAAAATTAAATCCATGCCTAATATGCTTACCTTCTGAAGTCAAATGAAAGAGCACACATGGTATTTTCCATTCACTGCAACCCTGCATTAACTGTGTGCTGCCGAGGAGTGTGTATGTGCAGAATGCACTATTTGGTTCAGAGCAAACAAAATTCCTTGTTTTAACATAGAGTGGATCTAATCTGCCTTGAAGAGAGTATCTGAACAGGGGAAAAGAAAGGAAAGGGAAAGAGAAAGGAAAAGGGAAAGGGAAAGGCACAGGTCAATTTGATTTAGTTTTGCAATTGCATGTTATATGTTAGGAAAAGAATTTAATAATCATCTTTTTACGAAGTAGATCTTAGAAGTCTATAATCAGTGAAAGAGCCACTCTCTCCAGAGTTACCTGATTCTAGACTTGAAAATAGAACTATGCAAATTAAAGTGTTGTAAGTAATATGGGGATAGGTGTATGCTAAGAGCAGAGATCTTCATTATCTATCCTAACAGCTCATCAGGACTCATACCATGGTTATGTTGGGATCCTGATTCCAGCCATGAGAAAAAAGATGAAGATGTTACTCATCAGATGAGTAGAAAACTCATACCCTGCGTTACCCTATTTAAGATAGTGACCCACCCATGGGACTTAGGGCAATATCAATGGATAAGGAAAGTAATTCAGGCCTGCAGGATAATAATAAGCAAACGCCATAAGCGCATTATGTTCTTTAGTCTCATGTCAGAGAGGGGATGCTGCTAAAGCACTATTACAAAGGACTTGGCAATTTAGCAAGTAGAACAAATAACTGTTTGAAACTTTTTTGTGGGAAGGTAGTGACTAGGAACCCATCTGCATTCAGCTTACCTTTGTCTTTGTGTGGTGGGAGCATACGAAAACACCCAGTGATATTACCTGTACTAATGTGAGCAGAGCTCAATTCACAAGAGAATAGGTGCACAAACGTGGGTGCACACAAGTGTAAGCCCCAATTCAAGAATGTGTCCCTGGTTGCCTGAAGGGAAGAAAAACCACTTCTGGCAAGTTGAGAATGCATTATCTCAGTAATATAGCTGGGAGATACCGGAGGAATTTTCTGTATCAAATATTAGTACATGGGTCTAATTTATTAAAAGCAAATATTGACCATTAAGTTCTTAAATATTTTAAATAATTTATTCTAAATATTTTGATACCGAAGTAAATTAATGCTAAAGCATTTCTTTGTTTGTGCCAAATCAGTGCTTCCCAGTAGGAAGTTAGTCCATCTTTGCAAGCAAGCTTTCATTCTCAGTAGGCAGTCCATTTCTGTAGAGTGCCATTAAGTTAATTTCAAAAAGAACCAGTAAAGGTATATGGAGCAGGCAGTAATAGCATGGAAAATATCCAAAATTACTAGACCCCAGCAACAGAACTTAGATGCCATTTTCATGCACTAATAATTTGTAGTTTACATATTGAAGGTAACTATAAACTGACTACTTTCTTGGTTAAGTCTTGCAGGTAATTGCAAATATGTTGTTAGTGCTGTAACTTTCCCCAGTTGAGAACAGCATCCTTAGGAATAAGAGCAGAGAGCACAATTTTCATGTTACTATCAAGAAGTGATGTAGAGTTTCTGTGTCTTAAATTTACTTGTGATCAAACTATAAAAGTGTGGAATTTTTTAAGATAGATTTCATAGCTGGGAATTGTAACATTCTGCATACTGTTGGCTTTCATTTAAGTCAAATCTTGTCTTAATAATGCATATTTGATGAATAGGCCTAAGTACACACATGGAAAATTACATATTTCAAATCAGAAAAATCTTTCAGAAGTACCCTTTATTTTGGCTGAGAAATTTAGAGCATGGAAAGAACAGCATACACACAACATTATTTACTCTTGGGTGTAATCCAAAGTAATTTGTATGAGAAGTGGGACACAGACTTTCCTGTTGCTTCAAAGGTTTTCATGAAGAATTCTGTATTTTCACATTATTACTGCCCCAAGAGCTACTGGTTGGATTGCTTTCACATGAGAACCAGTTACAGTAAGTTTGCTGGATTTAAATAGAAGTTTGAACAAGGTGGTCTTTCATTACATCTGAGGCTACCAACAGCCTAGCCCACAAACCACCAGTAGTGTTCAGTCTGATAATGGTGGTGGATTTTTGGATGATGTACCAAGGAGTTCTGCTCCAGCTGCCTTGGATAGTGAAAGGAGGACCTGGTCGCATCTGGTTAAAGCCAAAAGAGAGACTCCTCCTGGTTTCATTGCTCTTTGCATCAGGACCTACATTTGGGACAGGAGTTTCCTAAATAGGGTTAGTAACAAAATATCCTGATGATGGCTTCCAAGCACACAAGTTCGAGTACCTCATTTATGCCAATCAGCTTTATTTGCTCACAGAATCTACATTTCACAGCTCAACTCATAATTTAAGAGTTTTCAATATTTGAGATGGTGATGTTCTTAAAACATCACTGTATTTTAAACATGTATTTCTTGGTGAACATTTAGAGACCCTGGAATCACTTTTGTTCCAAATCACTTACAAGGTTTGTTACGAAACAATTATCATGCTTCCTCTAAGGGACCACAGTAATTTTTTCTGATAGACACAATCATGGACCAAGATCAGCAATGAAATGTGTTAATTCTTCATCTTTTGTGGAAGCTGTTGGGATCTGGTAAACCAGAAAACTGCCTCGGGACCACTGCAATGGCGTTGCTTGGAACATTTGGAAAGAAAAGTTAGAACGTGCGTGAGAGGCTGAGATCACCACTTGCAAAATGAGCAGTTTCCACCCATTTAGCTGTAGCCCAGGTTTCACAGGCCGTGCCAAGTGGAGATCTTACAGTTGGCATAGCAGGCAGGTGGTGGTAATTGGAACATCGGGCCAGCTCGCCTGCTAGGAACATTACAAACTTGATTTTTGTCATGAGAGCAGAAGCCAGCACAACAAATTAGGAAATGTGGTCTATAAACCACAAGACAGCATTGCTGCCCTCAGAAAAAAAGATATCCAGTGAGAAGATTATTCAGTAAGAATAGAGGATATTAATAAACCAAACCACTTGTCTATTTACCATGAAAGGAGAGTTCACAGCAAAAGGTGCTTTTTGCACAATATTCTAATAAAGCAGATACATTGACTTAAAGTGGGCAAAAGTTTTATATCAAGGATCTCAAACTGGGTAACTCTCTTTGTTCACCTTCCCGTATAGCAGCCTTGATGACCTCAGTAAGTCTGATCATCTCAAGGAAGGTAAGGGTTTCTGCATTTTGAAGGTATCTAATGCCTTTGGATCAAATTGTCATTTAAAGTTCATTCCTTTCCAAACTTAAAGAAAGGGATTTTTGCATCTGGATGCTGGACATGGACTCATTCCCTCTTCCACAAAGGCAAGAGAAGGTGTCCCTGTGCCTTTCTGTGGATACATTGACCCATCTTGACCCTGCTCCTCCCAGCTCCTGCTCCCCAGGATACCTGGAGGGTAAAAGGACATAAAGACTGAGAACAGAAGCACTAAGTCTTAACTCTCCCATAGGGATGCCCCGTAGGCAGCAGAGGAAATGTAGTAAGTACAACTAAAATTGGATTTAATAATTGCCACTAATAAAGGGGCAAGTGCATAGAGCCAGTTACTATGCTGTCGGCAAAATGAATTGCTCAAGGCACATTAAAAGTATATTACTTAACACATACATAGTGAGTAAATTGTAATTAAACTAATTAGTAAATATGTAATCTGTGTATGACAATTGCTCCTTTTAAAATATCCTTTACATACTAGTGGTAATTATTGATTTACACTATTTAAGCTAAAAATCAAAACTAATGCAAATATCTTTTGGTCCTTAAAATATTTTTGATTGGTCTCTTTATTTTTGCTATTGGTGAATGAAAGAATGATGTCATACAGCAGCATTAAGTACTATTAAACAAACCATAACTAACATTAACTGAATAAATTATACATAAGCTGACACTTTTATGCACTTTGCGAAGAATTGCTTCATGGGTTATGCAGTCTTTTCCAAAACAAGTTCCAAAGAATAACATCACTAGTTATGTTTCATAGCTACAGATTGGTTACTGAATTAACATTCATTTACTAAGTTTACATGGAGAACTCCTCTATTCAATTATAATTTATTTTTATCTCAGGTATAATATTTCATATTTTGTTTTTGCCAAAGTCAATATAACCTGAGCCAAACTCTGTTTCCAGTTCTCCATTTGTACCCTCCTGTTCTTGGCTACTTACCTAGATGAGTGTTTTCTAGCTGGGAAGGTAAACAAATGAACTTGGTTCAACAAACAAGTCTTTTGCAAAATTCTGATTTTTGGACTATGATTCCTGAATTAATATTGGCAGGTTTAGGATCCTACTCTTACAACTTATAATACAAAAAAATACAGAACGAATCTTTTACACGCAGATGGAAGTTGAGCAACTTCTCTGTCAGGAGGGAGAGGTTGAAGAGAGTATTTTTAATAACCTGCTTTATTTCTGCTATGCCAATATAATCTGCAATTCAAATACTGGCTCAGGTGTTGAGCAGGACAATATGAAAAGACTCTTTTCCATGAACAGGCTCCATGAAAGTACCAAAAAGTACTCGCCTTCTGGGACACAGTCTGCTGTAGCTCTTAAGAGGTTTACACTAGAGTAAAGGAGATTGTAAAAGGCTGGCATCATAATCATATGTGATGTTAATAAACAGGAAAAAGTAAGTGAGGAGGGAGAACACAGATAAAGAGATAAAAGAGCAGTAAACAGGATAGCAAATATTGTGGTGGACCTTGTACAAACCAGAAGATTATTAAGGAACAAGGAAGCACTGGGGTAGCCAAGGACATGCATTGAGGTCAGATTTAGGCAAGGATTCAGCAGTTTCATAATGATAGAGAAACGTTACTGTGAGCAATTTTTGTGGGAACCTTTACATTCCTGGCTCAAACAGAAATACTAACAGATGTAGTAAGTGAAGGATTTCTCATGAAATAGAGAGTGAAACAATAGGAGGTGACACGAATATAAATTTGTCCTTGATAAACAGTTAAAGACTTTATAGAACTAGTCATAGAAAACCACCTCAGATTGAGTTGATTTACTCCAAACCAAATAGAAAGACAAATAAAGTTAAGCAAGTTTAGATTTCCTATTACAAAAGGGGAAACATTATTAAATGCCAAAGCAGGAGTTTAGCTGGAATACAGAGATCAGAGACCAGAGGGTTACAATACCAGTACACCACCAACACCACCAGCAAGGTGGACAAGTTCAGTGGAGCGGCATGGGAACAGGGATGCCCTTGAGGCAGTGATCCTTGTGGATCCTACTATCCCAGGGTCTTTCTTCCAAGGCACAGACACTTCTTGTTCTGATGCAAGATTATGCAATCACTTGCACTGGACAATCCTTCGCTGCACAGGGCTGTACAGTCCATTTTCTACTTGTCCCAGATTCTTCCAGATGCTTTATCTTGCCAAACTCTGTAAATTAATTATTCCTTAAAATTAGATGGGAAAAAGAAGGCATTAGAGAATAAATCCATACTATCTAATTGGAAAAGCATTTAACCTATTCTTTGACTATGAATCTATCTGACCATATTTCATGTGTCTACCTGCTGATGCCTTAGACAAGGTTAAAGTGAGTAAGACCAAGGTGCAGAAACAACCCAGTGAGGCTCTTTGACCTGTGGTGTGCAGGAAGCCAAGCTGTAAAACCAGGAATGATTGAGCACTTTGGATCTATTACATCTGTTAAACATGGCTGAAGTTTGAACTCCACTGATAAAATCATTACAGGGTGTGTGTTGCACAGACTGAAGGGAGAGGGAAATGAAATATATAAAAAAGCCATCATGACTCGAATTATTCTTTAACCTCCATACCCTTTAAATTTTTCCTCAACGCCTAATGAAACGTTGCCATTTTTCTGATTTAATGCACATTTCTTCAGACTGGACAGGGCCAGGGAGGTCCTGCTTCTTCCCAGACAATTCCTATGAATGGGATTTGGATGTTTTAATCAAATCCAAGCAGCCTTCTCCTAAGCAATGTTCTTAGCATTAGGGAAAGAAGAAAGGCATGAGTTTAGAAAATTTCATTTTTAAAAATATCTAGTTTAGCCTAAAGCCACTGGTTTTCATGTACAAAAAGGTGATTTCTTGCCTTTTTTTTGTGTTCCTTTTTACCTTCTTTCCATTGCAAAATCAGAGCTGTCACAGTAAAGATGTGTAGATGCCTTTTAGGCTGTTGCTGGAAAAAATAATTATAAATCTGCCAAATACCACCAAAAGTTGAATTTAACTATTCTGTTTCTCTATTTCACTAATTCAGGGTTGAACTTCAAAACCTTGTGGGACTATTTATAGAAGGCAGTAGGTATTTTTTTCTTTCAAAAAGAAAACCAAGGACATAAAATATAGCAAAGTTATGCTTCGAGGACTTCAAGATATGAAATGGAAAAAGCTATATAATACTACTCCAAAAATGAGTACTTATAAAAAGAGGGGTTGGGATTTTTTTCTTTTCATTGTTTCTTGTAGCTGCCATCTAATCCAATGGATTAGATCATTCAGGGCTCTAAATGAAACACAGAAATTCCTCTCTTTGTCAGTGCTGGAGAACATAACACTCAGGATCGCAGCTGGGTCTGTCCTGGATCCGAAGCTATTTAATATTTCATTAACAACTTGGATGACAGAATAGAGAATATACTTTGGATGACACCAAACTGGGAGAGATTACAAGTATTAAAATTCCAAATTATTTTGGAACAAGCATCCTAATGATGACATTTAATAAAGACGAGTGTTAGGCACTATATATAGGGAGAAAAATCAACTCCACACAAATACAATGGCGGAAGTATACAGAGAGTGACCTGGAGGCTACAGAAGACCTCAAAGTGTTTCTGAGTCAACAAACACAGTGCAGTTTCAAAAAGGCAAATAACTTTCTGGGATCTCTGCAGAGCACCGTTAAAGCCTTAATGAAAATAAAATGTCCCTTTCTTGGCATGAGCTTTTAAAAAAAGAGATGAAGAAAAACTGGGGAAAAGTGCAGAGGAACGTAGTAGGAAATTATAATATATATATAATTATATATATACAGCTTTTAGAAAAGCTGTAATGAGTTTTCTCAGTCTAGAAAGAGGAAGGGGACACTCAATACTATTTTTATTTTAATATATATATATATATGTATGAAAGTACATATATGTAAATCATTATTTCAAATAAGGTGACAAGCACTTTTTTTCCATGTCCAGACAGGGCTGGACAAGAAGTAACAGGTTTTAACTTGCAGGAAGGGAGGTTTTCTATCTGAAAGGATAATTAGGCACTGGAGCCAATTACCAAGGGATGTTGTGAAACTCACTGGCAATTTTTAAGAACAGATTAGACATACATCTGCCAACACTCATGTAATTTTAGTTGGTCCAGGTCCAGGGCACAGAAGGAAAAGGGCCCAGATCCATCTTGCCTGATGGGAGAGACACCTAACTCTGGGAACTGATTGTCCTGGGAACCTCTGAAGGCCATTTTAAGGGCAGAGGTGTTAACTCCTGTGTACTGCAGAGCCAGAGGTGACTGCATTCCTCATCTACTTGCTGGAGTCAGCTGGAATCAATCTGGACATGGGTATCTTCCAGCAGCGGATCCAGCTTAACTCCCCTCCATACCCTACCAGCTTCTCAGGCTCCTCTATATATTGAAGCCTATATCCTGAATGGGAATCACAACACAGAATGCAAGGCAGACATCCAGGATTTACAAATCGTATTTTTGCATATGTCATTTTATCTGAATGCACCATTTCTGCACCCAAAAGGTCATGGCCCAAGCCAATACAGTCAAATAACTCACAGGTTAAAAATCAAGACTTACAAGCTTAAGCTCAGCCATTTGCATAATATTCAGCAATCAACTAAAAATAAGGGTATAACAAATAAAAGTGGTTATGTACATTAATATGTTTTTTTTTGTCATATCAGGTGTATCTAAGTATCTACGCCATCTATAGCTATTCAGCAAATTCACCACTAAAGAATCCCTGTAGGATTCCTTGGCAAGATGCCCTAAAGAAATAGAAATTTCCCAGTCTTCCCTCCTTCTTTTATAATTTTGTGTGTGCTGCACTGTAACCCAAAATAACACCCATCCCCTGAATAACAGCCTGGGCTTAAAACTTCTGCCCAGGAATTCTGCCCTTTGCTAAGAAACTAAATGCTCCTACACGGACTCCTCTCTGGCCACACTCATGCCCATCTGCTTGGATGGCTTAATGCCTGAGGCAGGTCGGTGTGCCAACTTAGCTAGGTCAGGGATGCTAAGCTATGACAGCAGTAGATGGACAACCTGCCTCACGGTGCCATCCTCTCCTTTCCAAAATCATCCTTCCTCAGGCTGATATCAGGTAGCAAACTGAAAGTACCTGAAGGATGGAGAAAGGAAAACATAAAAGATTTGGGGATATTTGCTCTTTCCAGAAAATCTGGCTTCTAAGAAACATATAAAGCCCATTTGGGATATAAGATATTATAAAAATATTGCCATAGGAACTCTCTGAAAGCAAACCTTTGGCAGTGTTTCAGTAGCTGCATTAGGCAACTCTTAGGCAAAAGTATTCCTCCCCACTCTTCCTGGCAAGGGCTCTCATTTGTGTGTGAAGTGCCTCTCTTCCTTCAGACTAATTAATAAACAAACAGTATCGACAGACAGACCAGAATGGGGTCAATGCATGGGGGTCCACAACACGAAAAGTATGTGCTTGTGGTTGATGATGCCCAGCTCCCGCTCTGCCAAGGTGAGGTGAGAAGGCAGAGATGCTTCAAAGTGGGATCCCAGTGGGATGGGTGCTGTAGCTTCTGCATGAAAGCTGGTATCTCAGAGTGTATTTGAGCATGATTTCAGTGGGTAACCTCATATGAGTGAGGTTAGCAAGGATGAGGTGGACAAACTATGTTGGAAAACCTCTGTCCCTGCTGTGAGATGGGATGGGTAAAAAGGAGGAGCTCCCACATCTGGATCCTGCATGAAAACAGGCAGGCACCGCTGGGGCTTGTGTGGGATTTCAGGGGTGGGTGAAGAAACAAAAGCACTTTTTCATTAACATCTTTTTCACTTGTGGAGAAACCCCAGGTGCGGTGTAAGTGGTCTTCACCAGCACTGGGTTATCAGCATGAGTACAAATAGCCCTGGCTGAGAGCACAGTAGCTCTGCCTGTACTATCAGGAAAGAGAGCCAATAAAGACATTTTGATATTTCAGAGCATAAATCACTGTCAGGAAGCCATGCCATGTCTTCCTGGTGTAAACACCAGGAGTAGCTTGGTGTTCTACTCCTAAACCTGAAAATTGGGTAATTCTACATGCTAAATGCAGTCGGTAAGAGAAGAATTTATACCAAAAGAGCAGCTCAGACACCAGAGTTTTTACCTGCTGGACAAAACAAATGGGGGAGTCTTGGAGGAGGTGCCAATGACTGAACAGGCACTTGGACCAAACTCTGCAAAGTGTATTTCAGATGTAGAGGCAGTGCATCCACAGACAACTCTGGGAGAGCAGAGTCTTTTCCCCCCGCCCCCAGCCATTTTCTGCATGTAAATGAAATGTTTTAGTCTGTCATTCAAGGTTTTTCCACAATTATTACAAGCTGATGCACATTAAAGGCAAGTCAAGATGATGAAAAAAAGGAAAAGATATTTTTTCTCACTAATGAGAGATTCATGTCCCTAGAAAAGGAGATGATGTGGTGACATTTTACTGGGTACTCATTTGGTTGAGGTAGCTGGTAGCTGTCAAAGTCATAAAGTTAGGGCTAACTGAATTGAAGTAATAATGGAGAAATTAACCAAAAAGTGTTTGTTTCTCTTTCTTGTGTTGCTATTGAAAGCCTAAGTACTGTATCCATTCTCAAGCTATGAGAAATACCCAGAGATTTCCTGGAAAATAAGAAAGGTAAAACCCCATAAATTTAGAGAAAAAATTGTCATAATTAGTGCCCCCGTGCGTGGTCTCCAGTGACCAAATAAAGATGAAATGGGCAAGTAGACACAGCTTTCTATGTAATGATGCTCTCCTCGGGATGCAGCACTTAGTGCCTTCCATTCTATGCCACCTCTGTGGTATGGCATGCCACTGAAAATCAAACTGAATTCAGTTGAGTATTTCACTGCTGAAAATGGATTGTGTGTGAAATGTCAGCTCATGTCCAGTGTTTGCTTCCTGAGCCAAGGGGAGGTACAGCACAGGTCATCATCTCCCTTTGTATCTCAACTCTAACAACCCTTGCACTTGCCCCTGGCAATGGAGGCTCTTCTGGAGGATGCCAATCTTCCTCCACAAAAACCACCAGAGAGTGGTAAATCAGAGCAAGAAGAGTCACGGTAAACAGTGTTGATATCAGCTCCAGAAGGGAATGTGTTCCTGAGGAACCGTGTGGAAAATGCACCTGGTTCAGGACTACAAGGCACAGGCAATGCTTCAGTCCTAAAGACTGCACGTGCGCATTCTCAGCCATGTAGAAAATTATCCCCGGCAAAGCTGGTCACGTATTAACCACCACACTCCTTGCTGCTTGCAGGAGTCGGCTGGCGGCGCCTGACATGCAGGAAGGTGGACACGCAGAGAGACAGAAGGAGTGTAGATCATTACAGGAACCACAAAGGGCAGAACTGTGAGTGATAGCGCCGTAATGGAAAGCCGGGAGTGTGACAGCGGGGACGCCGTTCGTCTGAGCCACAGCTTCGAACGATCCTGCACGACTTATGGGAACAAACTCTTCTAGTAATTTATCATTGATCCCAGGTTTGATCCGACCTCTGAACATCTCTGCTTACCTTTTAGGTTCACCACCTGTGACATTCATTGACAATTAAGGGGACAAGGGAAAGCATAAACCAACAAAAAACCATATGTGGATTGAATAAACCCCTCTGTGCTTCCTCTGTTCATCTTCCCCTGCAACCACTTCCTTTTATACCATTGGTTATTATCCACATTTCCACAGCACAAGAGCTGGAACTGAGATCAAAGCTCCACTATGACAAACACTGGCTCAGCACCATCGCAGGAGCTGATGGCTGCCTTGAAGTGAAACAAAACCAAGGGTTGGGGGAGAAATATGGGGATGGGGTGGGGTGTCCAAGGTCACATCCACATCCGTGCTTGGGTACCTGGTCTCATGAGTCTCCATCCAGCTGGGTCTGGATGGCACTGTGGCTGAGGGCATGGTAATGGGTTCAGTCCTTTTCAGCCACACAAGTAAAGCAAGTCATCCTGCTTTATTTTATTAAAGTCATATGTTATTCTGGAATTCTGTGTTGCTGCTATTCTGCCTGCTTAGTCTGGCAGTCTAAGTATATTTGAAAACCAATAAAATAAAATATTACCAAAAAACATAATACTCTAGAAATCCACTCCCTTTTGTAATTACAGTTTAATGTCTAACATACTTTGTGCTTCACATTCAGCAAACTTTGATACAGTACTTAGACTGAAATTATGGTGCACCAGAGAAACATACATTTGCTGGCAATGAAAATGGGAAATAATTTCTCTTTTATAATTAGGGGATGTCTGCAGGATGGAGGTGCTATTTGTTTGTCATCACAGAATATGCCTGCCTTGTGTCAGGCAATCAGTTTGACATGTGGAGTTAACTTTAGGTTATCCAGACCAGGCGCATGCATTTGTTCTCCATTTTCTCTACTGTCTCACAGCAAGTCAAAACGCAAGCGTTTCCTAGGCAGGTTATACAGAAGGGCAGCCTTTTCTTGTAAGGAATGTTTGTTTGTGATTTTTTTTTTTTTTTCAATCTCTTATTCTCAAAATACTCTCTTAGCAAAACCACAAAGAGACATTTTCCTCATCCACATGAACTGGGAGACCGCAAGCTTTAAGAATCAAAACAATAAAGAATGCTAAAAAGACTTGTGCTGCTGTATAATGATGGCGAAATACTTGGGTTTTTGCTCTTTTGCCAGTGTTTGTGGCATATTTTGAGACATGATGTTAGTGATATAGACCGTGTGAACAAAGTTTGGAAAGCAACATCTTTTAATTGAATGGCTCCAGCAGTAATTATTATTTGCTCTCTTGTTAATTAACAATTTACAAATGGCAGCCAGCACAGTATGGTTAAATTACTTCTTCAAGATGACTTAAAGCTGGAAAAGGGTTGCAATTACCTTCTATTAGAATTTTGCCTCTTTTTTCTTTACTGGCAATTTCTTTCTGACCCTGTGAGAGAAGTCAGAGATTGAAATGGGGGAAAAAAGAGAAGAAATTGTGTAATCTGTGTCCTTCCCACCAACATTTCCTAGTCTCTTCAGAGGCAATTTTCTATCTCCAGGAGCAGACACTAATCACAGCTGAGCAGTGTTTTAAAGACCAGTCTGCCTCTCATGTCCAGGTCCAGGAAAATAAGTTTAACTCTCATTCTGGGGGGTTTCTTTTCTTACCTTGGGTAGACAGCACACACCATCCTTCATCACAGCCATTCCCATTGATTTCAATAAAACGCCAGCGCCAGCACAGCTGGTCAACCCCAGCTCTTATCCTGCAGAATTCAGTCAACAATTCCATTATGAATTCAGCAGATGTCTCAGCTCTTCACGTCACCGGGAATTTCTTAGCTCTAGTGCTCCGGTGAGGCCAAATTTTCAAAAGTGGCCTCGAAAGTGGAAGGGGCTCTCCAGGGGCCCTGCGGAAGCAACCACTGCTTGGGACATTTAAAACCAGTGGCAAAACAGTGGTAATTATCCATCAGGGAGCACTCTTTTTGAGAAGGTAAGGTATAAGGAACGTAGTAGGTCTTATTCATCTCCAGTTGCTGTGATCATAGGGAAAAAAAAAACGAGCACGAAGAACTGGAGCTCACTGTCTACTTATGTATGCAAATTGTCTTCTTTGTGCCTACATTAAACAACAGCCCGTGCGGGAGTAAACCGGATAGGTAATTATCTAGTCTGAATGTGCACATGGTTTTGCACATGGAGATGTGATGAGATGAGATGAGAACATGCACGTATTTAGTATGCACCCTTTTAGGGACTGCTTTTGAAAACTTGATCCTTAGACAGGTACACAAAGAGATGATCATGATTACCAGCATTTCCTCAAGATCAAGAAATACAGTCACAAGAATCATACATTCGCCATCATAGTTTAGGGGTATGATCATAACTCAAATGTCATTTAACAAAGTAATACAAAAAGCAGTACATATTCCTGCAATTACATCTCGCATCCTCAGAGCAGGAGAGCACTGCCTGAGCTCCACTTCTCTCCCAAAGTCATCTTGACCTATCAAGCTCAACACAAACTTTTATGTAGGAAAATAAAAGCTGTTTTATTTTTTTGAACAATCTCATTAATTCCTATGCAGGGTTTTTTCTATTTCACACATCACACTGAAAATTCCTTCCTAAGGAAGAGACTGGCAAGCAGAAACCACTGCTCTGGTCAGGGTACAGCTGCAGTTCACTGCTCCTTTTTGAAAGTGTGTCCTGCAATTTTACCCATTTTCCCCAAAGATTAAAGTGAAAAATAACACAAGACCTCACCATTGTCAGAATCCAAGCAGGAAATAAGGCATGGTGGGAGCTGAGACAAAGTGGTTTATGTGTCCTACCTCAAAAAGAAGGGCCAGGACGCAAGGGCTTCCCAACAAGGACTCCAGTCTTCATTTTACTTGGGACTGTCCAGATTTATTCCTTTATTTATTTGATCTTTCTAAACATGTTGGAACTAAGCTCTCCTAGAAAAGCAGTACAGTTAATCCTGGCAGTGGTTTCCCACACGGTGGTGAGAGTGGCTTGCCTGTGCAAAGTAGCACACTAGCCTGGGTCTATTTCAGCTGGGAAAGCAAACATTTGAGAGTGGCAAATATTTTGCAGATGATGTATTATTACGTGCTAGCAACAGCAATCCAAGCAACAAAGTTTAGGGCAATAACCAAAATAACTGGCAAGGGGAGTATGTTTATTTCATTGATTTTAGAATCCTAAAATCAGGTTCTGACTCAATGAATTCCAGCAAAAAGCCCACAGAGATCTCAGTAAAGAGCAGCCAAGCTGAGAATACCACACCATGCCCCAGAATTTGATGGGGAGGGTTCCTAACATTTAAGAAAAGCTTTGGGCAAAGTCACACGGGGTGAAGCCCAGCCCTAATATCCTGCCTTGGTGCTTAGCTCCAAATACCAAGTAAGCACCTCCTCGTGGTCCTCCTCCAAGGGATGCAGATGTTCAGGCTCCCTCCCTTCCCACCATCCACTTTCTAGCATGCGAACAACCTGGGAAAAACGTTACTCTGACAATACTGCAAGGCGAAGTTGTCACTTTTCCTCCTGCACAGAAGTGAAATAAGAAATCAGACTTCCACAAGTCGTGCTGACAGCCTCCCTGATCAGAGACACACTGTCCATTTCCAGCCTCGCATTTCTCCGCGCCAGGTGATAACAAGGGGCACAAATAAATGCCAACTGTTCCCTTGGCTTTCATGGAATCAGTGCAATCAAACTGGCAGAAGGGCAATCCCCCTCCTTCTCAAGGAACTCCCAGGGACCTCTGAGAGGTGACTTGAAGCACAGCTGGACACAGCTGGAGCCACCTCCATGGGGACTGGCTGGGCACCCCTTTGGCAGTCTCCCATATCAGTGATCCTCAGATCTTGTACAGAAGCTCATTGTTGTGCTTTTTATATTTTCTGGTAGGCCACTTTATTATTTCTTTTTCTTTTTTCATGGCTACTACTACATAGTCAATGGCATCTGAGATGCTGTAGGATGTATTCATTGGGGAGTGCAGAATACACCTCGTCTTCTCGTAGGATCACAAGAGAGACAACCTGGATAAAAGGTATTGTAACCAATGTGTGAAATACAGACAATGAACTTCCCAGCCCTCAGCTAAAGAGAGGGGTAAGGGCTCATTTGGCTCACCGTGGGCTCACCAAGTCCAAACTGAAAGACTTCATAGCAGAAAAAGTTATTTAAAGCTTTACTCTCTAGCAGACGGTTAAATACTTGCTGTGTTGACTGAGAGCTTCTCCTCATGTCCGTGTCTTGCTCCACAGAGCAGTGGGCAGACCCTGCACCTTTCATACCCAGAAGCGATGCACACAGTGGTCCTTACATCAGCTCGTCCCCGCATAAGCTATTCAGTTGCACAACAAAGCTAAGGCAAGGCAATGGCATCCCTCAAAGATCGCTCAGTGGCAAGGAACCGGCAGCAAGAGGGGAATGATTAGATATTCACACTAGGGTCTCATGTTTTATTATCACTGAGCAACAAGGAACTGTGGCACCAGAGGAGATCAGTGATGGAGCCTGCACCACGCTGGTGGGCAGCACCTGCCTCTTCAAAGGAAGGTGAAGCCCCCTATAAGGCCCCATCCAGTTTGTTTGGGGTGGCACAGAGGGCAAGGCTCTTTTCCCTTGCTTCCAACCATCACCTCACAGGCTGAAGCACGGGGTTTGATTACCCTTATCATTATCTGAGCTTCCAGGGCTACCTATTTTAATAATAGTCACAAAATTATCCAGTGCTCTCTGAAACCCAGCCACAGCATTTGTTTCAATGACCCCCTGTGGTAGCGAATTCGGCAGATTGACTCTGCATTGTATGAAGAAGGATTTCCTTTTGTTTGTTCACAAAGCATTGCTCCTTAATTTAATCATATGTCCCTTTGCTCTTGCAGTTAGCTGTACCCTGCCCATTCCCCCCCCCCCCCCTTTTTTTATACAATCTAGACATCTCTGACCATTCCCGTGCTCACTATAATAATTTTTCTTAATTCAGTTATTAAAATATGTCTGTTTGTGGCAGGAGCATTGCGGATCTTTAGCAAAATTGATACAAATATTTTATTAGGATAATTAACAACGTTCAGCACAAGCTTGGTTGGGAGAGCATTTGAGAGACTGAACGGGCCTGAAATTTGAAACAGATGCAAGACATATTCATAAATAAAACCAGACCAAGTCAAACTGTGGCCTGCATAATAAGATATCACTCACTCTGTTTACTATATATTTGCAGACATGTTGTTAGCTGCATTTATTACAAAAGTTAGGTGCTTATTTGGAAGCTTTCACTTCTGTGAGCTTGTGATACTTTCTGTAAAACAAGAACCATAAATCATAGAGCGCCAGTTTGAAAACCGTGTACCTCCAGATAACTAGCACTTGTCATGAGATTGTCTAAAACAGAGGATTAGCCAAAATACAGATGGAGAGGAAACACAGACTGTTTACGTTGAGTATTTTGGACAAGAGCCCAAAGAAATTACAATCGATATGGATATAGCATTTCTGAAGAGTTATGTAGCAAAAAGTGCAAGAAAATACTCTGACAGAGAAAATAAATAAAGCTGACAGAGGTTTAATTCTCTAGATCCTGTACTGTGGGTAAAAATTAGAAACATTAAGCCATTAAATCATTTCACCAGACCTTTAAACAATAGGAGCAGACATGCACGTTACTGTACAAGTTTAGAGCCGTCTCTTTTGTCGACTAGATAAATATTCAGCATTGTAACTCTAACGCTTTTCACACTTCCCATACACTGCGTGACCTATTTCCCAGTCCTTTTTCATGTGGGACAGGTTTTAAATAAAATAGAAATTCCTCTTGCCTCTTACAGATTGGAGTTGATTAAATATTCTACTGATAAAGGGTAAGCAAATGTCAGATTCAATATAATAAAAAGAGAAATGAGAGTTCATACAAGCAGCAAAGCAAACAATCCATTTTCATACTTTATTAGAAACATTTATTGCCATAATGACTGCATTATACTAAGCAAGCAGGTGGAAAGGTGCTCTGTGCAAGATATTCTCAAATATCTTTATTTTGAGGATTTTATATCTCCAATATTTAGACAGATGTTTTATTCCCTATAATATAGTCAGAGTATGAAATGCTGTAATTTCAGTTACTACATAAGGATCAAAATTGTGCTTGAAGATCATGGCCTGTCATTGTGATTTCAACAGTAATGGTAGGCCATTAAATGCTCAATTTTTCTGCTTTGACTTTATATTCCCAATGGTGAGTTGCTTTAGATATAGATGGCAGAGCTTCGTGTGCACCGGCAAATGCTCTGCCCAAATTTGCGGAACACATTGTGAGTGCACTTCTCAGTTATTTTGCTCCCCATACGATTTTAGAGACACACGAGTCTGATCCAGGGCCTAAATGGAAATGACAGGGATAGCCAGTTTCTCCTTCTGTGGGCTCCACTGCTATCAAACAGCTGGCACTCGTTATCTTAACAAACAGTGGGAACTGTAATTAAGCAGATCTGTGTTCAATAAGACACCAGTGCCACCAGTGCTACCCTTTGTAACAAGAATGCTTACTTGTTTCAGAGCTTGGCTTGCTCTTAATTCACCAAATCAGGAAGCCCAGTCAGCAAATAATTTAACAAAAGATTTCATTATTAGCCTTCATTTAATTTAAGAAAGAATTTAACCTATGTTCAGTGCTCAGGGCCTAGGCTTGCATTCCTCCTGCAGCCAAACTTCCTATTAAAGTCAGTGGGAGCTTTGGCTGCGTGAGTAACGCAGGACTCGCTTCGCTCTTAGGGTTTCATTATTATTTTATGTCCGGTGTCTTTCATTTTCAAGGATTCTTCTACTTTGCAACAAATTTGAAATATGCATCAGTTCAAGTTTAGGGTAAGAAAAAGAGAAAAAAGAAAAGCCTGACATCTTAACCAAGAAAATTTACTACTGAGTTTCTTCTTTTTATTAACAAAGATCATTAAGACATCAGTTTTTCTTTTACTGGCAGCATTCCACAGCCAGAGTATTCACAATGTCGAGGACACTTTCATTTTGTAATCTGGAGGATACAGTATATTAATTTTCAGGATTTATCACAAGAAAAGTGAAGTCATACTAAGTACAGTAGGTGTAACTAACTTTCATGTCAAAAAAGCTGTAAAGAGTGCCAGAAGCTCTGCTGGGCTAATAATAAGCTAAAAGGATATAAACTTGATTAGTCTCACTTAAGAAGCAAGAAGATAAAGTAAGCTGGAAAAGGCCTTTGCTCTTCCTTCAACTTCAGTGGGTTGAAGAGAATCATGAAGCTTATCACCATGAGATACTCGCTATAATGCCAGTATAGTTACTAGTTATATGGTAATTTATACATTAATTTATACTGTACTGCACCCATCTGCAGCCACACCAGCAGAATTTGTAATTCTGTCCAAAGCACCAAAATCTTTGCAGCATCTCAGTGCTGTCACACCGTGTCACGTTCCCTTAAGTGCACCTTGCATGGTGATATAAAGCCTCCTTATTAAAAAATTTCCAGCTACTGGAGGAAAATTGTTCCCCAAATGGAGGATCAAGAATGTCCTTTCCCTGCTCTTGAAGGCTATGGGCACACTGGTGCTGTGCACCATCCCTGTTCCCCAGTCCTAGGGCAGGTATTTGGATGCTCTTTGAAGCTTTGTGCCACTGCAGGGGTCCATGGGACATCTAAAACAGGACCTGGGCCTGAGCAAATGCCTTGGGTTCACCAGGGACGGGGTGTCTCTGCAGCATCCACCCCCTTCAATAAAACCTGCTTTAGTAAAGACTGTGCATGAGGCAAAAATTCAGCAAGTGAGGTCCAGCTACCAGGAACATCTCAGAAGGGTAAAACGAGAGTGGGATAGAAGCCTGTTGTAATGATGCTTTCCTAATGGCAAAATGCACTAAAATCCACTTTACCAATCCCTAGAAGTGTTCAAGGCCAGGTTGGACACAGGGGCTTGGAGAAAGCTGGTCTAGTAGAAGGTGTCTCTGCCTGTGGCAGGGAGTTGGAACCAGATGACCTTTAAGGTCCCTTCTAACCCGAACCATTTTAGGATGCTATGATTCTATGATTTGTGAAATTTTAAGCACACATCAGTCTTGGGTTTTACCCCTTACTCTCATGGAATACTGTTGATGTGCCCTTTCCAAAAGTCTTTGAACTTGAGATAGAAAATTATGTCTGGAAATACTCGAGCGCCTGGCTCCGACAATTGCTTGCATTTCCACACCGTTACACAACCATACTTCTTTTAACCCTTGAGAATTAAAACTAGTTAAGGAATAATGCATCTTACTGCTTTTTATTAACTCTTCTCACTGTGTTTTCACTATCCTCACTTAACCTTTGCTCCCCAAACACCTATTGCTTCTTGAAGTTGGTGATGACTGCCAGTTAGCCAGCTCCTTTCTCACCATTCTCTCAGAAATCACAAGTCTCACTTACCCCCAGGTAAATCAGCAGTAACTTGACTGAAAAATGAATTCTGGTCATTCAAGAAGAAAATCAGTCCTGTTTCCCAGCCGAGCCCAGGCAGGAGGACATAAACTGGGTTTGAATTCAAGGAGAAAGAAATAAGACCGACAACCGGTTTCCAGCCCCAAGACTTTCCCCCAAATAAGTGACGGGAGCAGTATCCTAATGAAGAAAAACAGTGTATTATCAAATGTAAATTGCAGTTAATGGTGCATATGGTTCTGCATGCTGATATTGATTATTACAGATTAGGATAAGTTTCAGGATGGGATATAGCGGGTGTATGCAGTGGCATCTGCAAATCGGGATTCTCCATGAGGGGACATGTCAGCAGAGCACCACATGTGCTGCTGGGGTGTGTGGAAGAGGCACCAGGAGGGAGGAAGGAAATAGGAATCAGTGCAGGAAATGCTCCTGAAAGGAATGGTCAGGGGAGGGGGGAAGGAGCAAGGAATGATTCTGAGGATGGGAGGAAAGTGAGCAATGAATATGAGGGGTGGTAGGGCAAATGGACCAGAGCACGTGAAGGTGTGCTGAGAACTGAGCCAGGGTGAGCTGCAATCTCATAACAGATGCTGTTTTCTTTAAAAAGTGGAAAATATATTTAAAATCATCAAAACAGTGTTATTAAGGCATGTCACACCCCAGAGACACCAGGGCCTGGGATGTCCCAGGGAGAGCAGAGAAGAGGGCACGTGCCCACAAGACCTGCACAGGCAGGTTAATTAGTCTGGGGGGTAAAAAAGACCTCAGTGCTGTTCAAAGTTACAGGCACAGGTCCAGTGCAGAGATATTTTCTTCCTTCCCTCATTACATCCTTCATTATCATATTTTATGCAATTATTATATGTATCTTTTTTGCTAGAGAGAGATAAAGCTGCTGGTGTGAATTTAAGCATGATCTGTAGAACTCATCAAAACTTTAAGTTTTAAGGGATTTTAGTTCTTGGTTTGGGCCAGAACACAGAAATTGTATTTCTATAATAAATTACTCATTGAATAAACCACAGAACATGGGAAAATTGTAAGAACAGTGGATCTTGGCAATTACCAGAACAAATGAGTTACAATAAAACCATATGCAGAGTCCAAAGGTTTATGCATTCCTGTATGCAGATGAATCTGCTAAACAGTTTTGAAAGCTTTCATCTAGGTATTAATTTTAATGCATGCATCAACTTCTTTTTTCCTTATTTATTGCATAACCCAAGGATTTCTGCTGGGGATTCCCCTGATAACTTGTATGCACAGCACCAGGAGGCGTAGCAGCTCTTTGAACCCCAAGAACCTTGCAATGTCAGGTCAGTGCGATTTGCATTCACAGACTGACTTACAAGTGGTTGTAACTCTGGATCCAGCCTGTCTCTGCACATGACATCAAACCACCAAGACCCTCAGAAGGGTTCAACCTGATCCAGACATCAAACCACTCAATTCAGGAATGATGAGGAAAACGGCAGTAGCTCCTACTTGTGGTTTAGAAGAGAGGAAGAAGGTTGCACCACTGTCTCCAAGGGGTAGGTGGTGCATACAACGAAAAAGCTATGCCTTCCTCAGCAAGAAACCTCCTAGGAAAGCACAAGACCCTGCAAGCTCAAGTTTCAGGAGTCCAGACAAGCAAATGGCTTAATAGTTGTAGTTATGCAGAGTTTCTGCAAGGCAGTGGTGTGTGTGCTTTCACACAGCCATCAGCCCTACACCACCCAGCTCAGTGTACCTTTGGAATTCAAACGTGCTTCAGCTGGACGGACATTGGAGGAAGGAAGGCTCAGTCAACACTGCAGTGCACATGGCTTGTAAAGCTTTTCTTGTGGCTGGCTTGGCACTAATTTGTCAAGAGAACAAAGTAGGTCAGGCAGGGGGATAAGTCCCCACTCAAGAGAGAAGGAAAATCTCAGCTTCGACTGAGTGTGATGGGTTTGTCTCGATCTCCTGAAAGCACCATTTGAGGATACCAATGCCACATGTCTCACAGAAAGGAGCCAAGCCTGCCAAGTGACCCTCAGTGCTTTGGAAACCAAGTCATGATCTGGCCTTTGGTGACCAAGTCCTGACAGTCCGTTCTATACCTGTCCCTGACATATCATAATGATTTAAGTACCAAAACTCAGCCACGTAATTAGCAGAAGAAACTGAGGGCTTCTGCTGTAAGCCCGTGATTAAATTAGCCATTTATGGATTTCTGAAAGAAAGGAGACTAAAATGTTTTATAGTGTAGTTAAAAGAACCAGAGAATGATTCCCTCATGTTGAACATTTCCTAATGTCAGAAGCAGGGTGGATGACATAGAAATCATAAATCCAGTTCAGAAGTGTTAAGAATCACTTTAGTCTGCCAACTTACTAGAAATTCAATAAAATGGTATGGGAGAATTTATTTGTGTATGTGCAATAGGTAAGGGTGAAATTAAACCGGTGGAGGTGTCCGTGTGCAACACAGGCACCACAGGGTGAGGTTTTACACCACCCACATATCACAAACAAGGTAGAAAAGGGATTCATAGAATCATAGAATCCCAGCCTGGTTTGTGTTGGAAGGGACCTCAAAGCTCCTCCAGCTCCAACCCCTGCCATGGGCAGGGACCCCTTCCACTAGAGCAGCTTGCTCCAAGCCCCTGTGTCCAACCTGGCCTTGAACCCTGCCAGGGATGGGGCAGCCACAGCTTCTCTGGGCACCCTGTGCCAGCGCCTCAGCACCCTCACAGGGAAGAGCTTCTGCCTAAGAGCTCATCTCAGTCTCCCCTCTGGCAGGTTAAAGCCATTCCCCTTGGCCTGTCCCTACATCCCTTGTCCCAAGCCCCTCTCCAGGTTTCCCGCAGCCCCTTCAGGCACTGGAGCTGCTCTGAGGTCTCCCCTTCAGGAGCCTTCTCTTCTCCAGGCTGACCCAGCCCAGCTCTCTCAGCCTGGCTCCATAGGAGAGCTATGGAAATTCAGGAAACAATCCCAGATGACTGAGTGTGGGATGTGAGAGGGTCGAGGTGGGGTGGCAGGACAGGGGTGGTTTCCTTGGGGCCAATTGTGCTTTCTGGCTGGTGGCCCCATTGCACCCACATGCTAGGGATTGCACTGTTGCTTTCATTGAGGTTGCTATTTATTTTTACAGGTTTCTTTTCTACTTCACTTGTTGTGTTTAATGTACATTAACTCACATTTTGCCTGCGTGGAGTGGGACTTTTGAAAGGCATGAAATGACAAAACAGGGCTTTGTTTTCCAGCCAGATTCCCTCCGCGTACGCTCCTCCGGTGTCTGCCTCGGCTTCCAGCTCCATCATCACATCCAACAGAGCCTGGGGCAAAGCTGAAGAAAAACACCCAGTGCATTCAATTTACAAACAGAAATAAACACCTTTTCGGCAGGTTCTACATAATCACTAAACAAAACCAGGGGAGAAAAAGGAAAAACCACAACAAAAACCACAAAAAAAAAACAAACCCACCCTCAACACAGCGTTTTTTATGTAGTTTGTGTGCGGCGGTGACCCTTTATTTTCTTGAGGAAATAACACTATTATGGAAAGATGTCTAGCGCTGGGCTCTCGAGCGGCATCGCAATCTCCTTCCTTGTTTCCCGAGGAGCTGGGGCTTCGGCTGCGGGGTCGCACCTCAGCAGATTGCCTGTGTGGTGCCGGTGCCGCTGCTCTGTCCCCCGGCGATGCCGGCTCCGTGCCCCAGGACCAAAGCCATTTCGCGGTGCCGGCCGCCGGGATGCGCAACTTCAGCGAGCGCCCGGCGGAGCGGGTGAAAATGAATCAGATATGAAAATGTCTGAAGCTATAAATTAACACACGGCAGGGGGGTGATAGCTTAATCCTTCCTAGTCCAAACAGTACCTGACACCCATTACTGTTACAGGAGGTGGGACACCGTAGCGGTACTGGAGCGAAAATGGTCATTCCCAATGGATTTGAGCCATTGCAATAGGTATGTAATGTGATTCTGGGAGGGAACCTGAGTGGGGTTTTATAGTGTTTGTGCACGAAATCCAGGTTAACCTGCCAGAGTGTTTCCCTGGGCTTGCTTGTTTTGATTAACCTAGAAAGCGGGTGTTTTAAGTTTAAGCAGAACTTTATTGTTTTAAGCCTTTGTTGAGCGTCAGATACTTGCTCATAATTCATGTTAAGACTAATAATGTATATCTAACACCCATAAAACATTACCATCTTGACTGAATACATTTATTTCTAGAATGATTAAACAACTAAGACGAAATCATCAGTAGCAGCCAGCACCTAACAGCAAGCATCTTTAGAATAATTTAATGCTTACTGTGGAAAACCATAATATTATGTGAAACTGATATACTGAAAGTTTTTAAATGTTTTTTTTTAATTTAATTGACGTGTATTTCTGCAATACTTTCTTCCAGAAAAATAACATCAGCCTGGGTTTTAGCATCGATGGCAGATAAACAAAAATGTTGTTGCCAAGAGCTTTATTGCAAAATGAAATGTCCTGGGAAACATATTTAATTTGCTGATTTCCCTAATACTATGCCAAGCTCTCCTTCCAGGTACGCCCATGTAAACCTACACTGACTTCAGGTTTTACTAGAAGGCTGGGTTTTCTTATTTTCTGTTGCGTATATATTGAAACTAAAGAAATCTATGAGCTCATGGACAAATTGAGAGAGCACTTAGATACTTCTTTCCCATTTCTTCCCCTCCTTGGATGAAATTCAGAAATATGAACACTAGACTAAAAGGCAGAACTCAGAATCTGAGCACGCTTCATGCATCCCACATTTATCTGCTTGTTGCAACGCTAACTTTTCCTTGAAAACAACTAGCCTGGTGATGCCAAGACCTTCTGACTCCTTCAGAAGGACAATAAATAAGCATGATATGAAATACATAGACCTATAATAACATCACATTCACGTTTTGTGGATCAACTGATAGGTTTGATTATCAGATTCATTGTAAGCAGAGCAACCTGCCCATAGTGCACTGGTCTGGGGAGAAAAGGATTTAGCTCCAGTGCCCCAAAAAATACAACATAAAACCATGGTGTGGGCTGAAATATCAGGTTACAACTTTACTTTGACCCATGCGTGAGATAAACATAACTACACACAACTCTGTCCTCCTGTGTATTAGTGGCACTGATAACTCACAGGCTGTGCAACCCAAAATCACTCTAGAGGCATTTGGAGGCAGAAAGTGGGGATTCGGAGCTTAACAGGCCTGCAGATGTTGACACTGCTTCTAAAGCTCAAAGTCCACTAGCCTATAGGCTATCCATGGCTGTTCCTTGCTGATGGAGCAGAGTGAGCCCTGCCGATCTCATTCAGTGCTGAGGGCAGGACTGTGGTTCTGGCGAATGGGACTCATCACATTCCTCTAGATGCTGCTTGAAAATTGAGTAAAGTGTTAGCAGTAAGCGAATGGTTTCCAGCTCTTAAATCCTATGGAAAAAACATGGGAGTGTGAACATTTTGGCCAGCAGTATGTGTGCTTGCCCAGGACAACAGAAGAGGGCTGGATGCTCCATCAGGGCACACTGCTATGAAAGCACAATTCATCTCCCAGTGATGGACACTTTAGAGCAGTGTTTTTCAATTGTTTAAAGTTGAAAAAGCATCCAATCCTTTTGAAGAAAACCTAGAGATCACCTTGGAAAGTGTCACCACAACCGCATCCCTCTGCAATCCAGGGGTAAAACTTTGTGTGCTCACTGCATCGCTCTGCTGCCTTTTGGCTTTTTTGTATGTGTGAGAGTGCCTGTGCACGTTTGGTCACCCTGACAGAATCCCAGATCAGTTCTCAATGCCATATGGCTCACTGGTAGCTCCAGAACCATGAGAAAATAGAAATAGGCTGCAGTATTGAAAAAATTATGCATGTCCACAATCATACCTAACAAAATATTAGGCATTACAGACTTGATTCTTCACCTCTTTGCAGCACGTACATAGTGGTTTGCACTTATGAAAATCTAGACCAAACTCGACATTAATGCTATGTCTCTGACAAGGTAGTTTTATATACTCAATTACTACTGCATTATGTTTCATCTCTACTATATGTGAAAACTGTAAGAACCAAATATATTTCAGTTACAGTTTCTTCATTCAAAAGAGTTTGCTTTTGTCTTCCTTTATCCGATTCACTGACAGTAAACTTCATGAATTAACTGGCTCGTGGTATAACTCATGCATGGAAATCCAATATAACCTCTTGGCTATAAGCAGCAATACTTCGCTTATCGTACACTAAAAGAATTTTTACTAGTTAATTAAGATTTGTTTGCTTAATTTTTTTCAGGCAGTTCAGGATGTTGCTATTCTGTCATGTGGCTGGGAAAATCGTGATGTATACACTGTATAAAAGTGCCAAAATAAGAAATGTTAGACTGCAGTGTCTGTGGTAGTAAATCTTTTTTGTAATCCTAACTTCATATTTCCATTGAATTGTTCCTCTCCAGCTCTGCAGACAGTTGAAGTATTTGAGCATAGTCACATATGCTTTGCTGCTGCTAACAGCCTAAAGTTAGTAATCCGGAGGCACACATACAGCACAGAGTATGCTGTTGGCACTCCTCAGGCTGCAAAATATTACAGCACACCTTATATAGTGCTTGCTTTCGAAATTTCCTTTGCACTTTGTTTACTATATATTCCAATAGTGTAATATTAAACAAAAACAGTGTGTCCTGTGCCAGAATGATTGATTACTACACCGTGGCAAGGTCACCTCCTAGGAACAGGCTGAGTGCAGTAAGGGCTGTCTGACTCATACAGTTAACACTATATCCGCATTGTATGAATGTCACCAGCAATCCAGTGATTTATTGCTTGGAAGGCTCTGTTCAATTTTTTCTGCCTGACCAAATTGCACATTTTCTAGAAAAAGAAGCAAAAATATTTCAGCACATGGATTACCCCAAGTCCTCATTTCTCCCACTAGGTTCAAGGAGTCTTTTCAAAGATGCTGATCATCGAAACCTCATATTTTTCACTTTTTTTCCACCCTCTTCTGCCAGATATTTGGCAAAAATGATAATTACACTAATGAAAAGGTGCAGCAGAAGATTAAGGGGTTTTTAATCAGATTTTGGTAACATCTGTGGGCCAGGAATAAGGGCAGCTGTATGTTCTGTTTCTTAATTTTAGTAAGATTTACTCTGGGTATAAAACGTTAGCCTCAGGCAAAATTTAACTGGTTTAAAAGAAAAGAAATGATAGTCTTACCGAAACTACCTAACTCAAACTGTTTGAAAACAGTGACTGAGATTAATCCCTTTCTCTCTATGAAATTCCTACTTTCTGACAAAGAAGATATAATTATAGATTGAGAGAAATGACTTTCAAAATTAACATTCCAGCAGATCCCAACATAATAGATACATTCATTCCTCGTGTATCTGCATGGAAATCAAAGGAAATACATCATGTTTGGATCCAGGCTTTTATTTTTAGAACATACAGCACACTGGCTCGCTCGCACCTTGTGCGCAGAGGGAGAGATGTAACACAGCCCTGCATCCAGCCGGGAAACCAGGATGGGGGTATGGCAACCTCGGCTCAGTTTTGGGCTCTGCAAACCTGGGGTCAGCAAAAAGGGATGGGGTTTGGGAATGCATTTAGGTACCTATAAAGCCAGGCTCATGGAGTAGAGGGGAGCCCTGCAGCATTTTCAAAAATCACCTTTTTCTGTAGGCATCTGCATCTTTAGGTGCCTTTTCCATACCTTTAAAAATCTGCTTTTTGTTTCTCTTTCCATCTCACACCACCCTTGTATCATTAGGCCTTGCAGGGGAAAAAAAATCAACAGAAAATCTGGGGTTAGTACAATCCTTTATCTCAAAGAACAGTAAAAAAAAAGCTAGGTAATGTATCTTAACAAACACTACATAATGCATCAATTAGTGCTGCATCTAGCAAACTGTATCTGACACGAGAACTGAGATATATCAGGTCTCCTGAACTCGTTACAATTACTCTGCTTTTTCTATTATGACAATAAGCGTATCTGTGCAATGAAACTCCCATTACCTACCTGCCCTTCAAAGTGCTCTCTGAGCATCAGCTCAGAGACCACAATTTAGGAAGCAACGACTGGAACCATCCTGAGACATTAAAGAGTGTCTTCCAGCTCTTTTAGCGCAGTTTTTATGCCAGGACCAACATTTTGCCTATCAGTCTTTTGCTGTTCTTATTTATACCTATGGATTAATCAATATTTTAATTTTAAATGGGAAAGAAAATTAATTTGGGGTGAAAGAGAGCAAGGATCGAAGCACAGGCGGGTATGCCATACCTTTGGTTTATTAAGTCCAAAAATGTTCCGGCTCAACAAGGATGAGTTCATTTATTCAGTTCACTCCAATGAAAGAAACAGAAGGAAGTGCAAAAGTCAGCTGCACGAGCTCAACAGACCCAAAATGCCGACAAAAGAGGGTGGATTGCTGAGCCACCACACCACAGTGCTGCTGCCAGGAGCTAATTCTGCAGCAGCTCCATTACCACCTGCACGTGACTTCAGTCATACTTCATCTTCTAATTGATATCTGCCATTGCCTCATAACTAACGATGACTAATGGTAATATCTAGAAAGACAAATAAAAGCTAATGCAAAACCATACTGTGGTGTGGTTCCCTTTGGAAAGCTCTCGGGCCATTAAGAAGCAATTCGAAGTGGAGATTGATGTGCCCTGGGGGTTGCTCCCAGGGATGCAGTGTGTCTCCAAAGCCCCGGGGCTGGGCTGCTCTGGAGGACGGCACGCTCTCCAACCCCTTCCAGAGGTACCAGTCACTGCAACACTGGAGCACACCAGGCCACAGCACTTCTCTGGCTCTGCTGAATGCAGACGTAGCCCAGCATCACCAAGGTGCATTCACCACAGTGCTCCAGGAAGGCAGCATCATGCAGCAAAGGCACATTGCTTTCTCTGGTCTGTTTTATCTGTGCTTGTTTATCCACCAGGCTCTGTGCCACAGTGCAACTTCTTGGATGCAAAGTATCAAGGAATTAAATTCCCAAGTGCTGTAGACAAGTAGTGACAATAAACAGCTTGTTTTCAACAGGTAGAACCTCGTACACACAAAATCAGACTCGGTTTATAACAAGGCAATGGCTTGATTAAACATGATGATTTTTCATGAGAGTCATCCATACTGATTCGGAAAAGTTATGCTCTTTTAATTACAAAGTTTATGTCACCCAGTGCAATTTTAATGTAATGAAACATTAAACTGGACCTTGTGCTTGATGTAAGATAAAATTATTCATTGAATATTAGACCACTAGGCCACCTACTGTTCTTTTACAAATGGTTGAACTATCACGGGGTTACAGAACTTAACATGTAAATTGCAGCAGAAGTTATAATTTCTGTTGCAAATCCCAAAAGACTGTCATTTAAGTCAAATATATGAGTGAAATTTTGCCTCTGTTCTGTAATAATGCAGGGAAAATGACCAAAATCTGAACATATCTAAAGTACTTATTATCCCAATAATAATGCACTTTTAGTTATTTAATCAAGAGCCTTAAAAATTATTAATAGCAGGTTCTTCTTATAAAAATGGAGTTTTAAACACTGGCATTTAATTTTAGGGATAGCAATACTTGATCTAGCCCATTAGTGAGATCTTTTGTAAAGCCAAGCAGCCTGTGCATTTCAGAGCAATTCCTGCCTGACTTTGAGTTCATTACTCTCACATAAGCGAGAACAGCTTTATAAAATAATCTTTCTTAAAGTGAATTTAATATTTAACTGCACACTGAAAATCTTGGGTAAGTTCACTCAGATTAGAAAAATCAGGGACTGAAATCCCCACGTAGAGCAGATTTGCATGGATCCTGCTCGGAAGCCTGTTAAAATCCACGGGATCGTTTCCCTTCATCCCCAAAGCCTTCGGATCGGGTGTATAAATAGGAGAGGGCAGTTGCAGGGAAATTATTCGCAGTGCCTGAGCTTGCCTCCCAGCCGCTGCTGAAGAGGAATCTGAGCAGTGACTGTGCATCACCCTGAATCTGTAATAATAGCACCTTTCCTGTCACTCTTTGTCCCTTCATTTTTAAAGGCGATTGGGTCAGGAGCAGGCAATTTACATTTTTATATAATCTTTGCTCAGGTGATTCAGCCACTCTGACGTTTTAGCATTTTGTGTGCAGCTTCGGGTTTCACCTCCCCTCCTCTTGCATTTCCATACGATGGGGGTCTGCCATCGTCGCAGCTGATACAGATCTATTTAGCTTCTCCCCCTTGCCATACCTGCAGCCTGTAGCAGGTTGTCAGGGAATGAATTTTCATTTTCTCCCCCGTGAGTCCATCACGTGGCTGTCACCAGAATTTGCTCTGTCTGAACTCCTCCATCCCCCTGATTTATGGCTGGTTGATGAGAGGTTGGAGGGCTCTCAGTGTAGCAATAATCTGCACCCTGGTCCGGCACCCATCTAAAGTTAGGATTTCCGATCTAAATATTTAGTCCCGGCGGTACAGCCATCATTTATGGAATTATTAAATAACTTTCCGTCGGACCAAACACCTTTGGGATATTTTTCTAGGTCAATATTCATCAACAGACCCCGAATGTAAAGGTTAAGTGCACATTTCCTCTGCCAAATAAGAATGAATTTCAAACCTGATTGATTCTGGTCATGGAAACCGTAAATACTTACTCCAAATGGTAGATAGGTGACTAAGTCCACTCATTTCCACATCTGATATCGATAATACTCTGCTTCCCCCTTATCAGCCCCTCTCATATTTCACCTGGGCGAGCGGCGCACGGGGAGCCGGCCGTGCCTGTCGGGGCTGGCTGATGGCCCCTGCCTTCCCCCGCGCCATTCTTCAGTGGTCCTTGAATCTTTCACCCCTGTCACTCCTCTTTCATCATTATCTGAGGTGATCGGTCAGCCCTGTGCCACCACCTGTCTCTTCGATCCGATGCCAACAGTGCTCCAGAAAACTGTCACTCCCGAGCTCCTTCCATTTATAGTGAGTCTCATTAACACCTCTCTTCCCTCTGGCCATGTGCCACTACAATTTAAGATGACTGTTGTTACTAAACACACACACAAGAATATGTTAAAATAGTGTTAAGAGCCTGATTTAAATCTATTAAAGCCTGACAATTTGGAGTTAAAATCTCCCTCCGTGTCTGCACGGGCTTGGGGGGAGCGTGTGTATATTTTACATTAATGTATTTATACCTGTATAAATAGGCACATGCATGTATTCCCCCTCCCGCAGCTTCCCCTCAGCCTCAGCACTGCACCTCGTCTGGGAGCAAACGCTGCTGCCGGCCCCCAGACACAAAGCCCGAGTAAAGAGGATTTATGCCGGGGACATAAAGGCGGCTGCAGGAAGGGAAAGGAGAGGTGGAGGCAGCACTGGAGTGCTCCTGGGGAGAGCTGAGGCCGGGGCAGTCCTGCCCCAGCATCCCTGATCCCCCAAAGCAGCTTAAACATACGCATGTGGGCAGCCCTGTGCAGATTAACCCCATGCGTGATGCTGACTCTGTTTCTTTTTACCTTGATTTCTCTGTCCATCAGCAAGTGGGGATAATAATACCTAGATAATAACAACGGCCCCAGAGAGATTTTTGGGAAGGAGACTGTGAATGTACCCGAGTTACCTTCTAAAAAAAAAACAACCCTGGTTTTAAGCTTTTAGGCACCCGAAGATGCTTTAATGACTGAAACGATAACAGGAGTGTGGACAACCCCTGAGCTCTGTGGGTAAGTGCGAAACATTTTGCCACTCTGTGTAATTTCAATCCTCTTCATGAGCTCTAAGAGCACTTTTCTCTTTCATGAGTTTAAAGAGCTCTTAACTGACAATTTTTTGCATTGTAGTACTGTAGTCCTTACAATGAGTCAGGATTTTCTACTCAACTCTCCTACAGCAGCACTTGCTTAGAAGGCACCAATGAGAAAAGAGTCTGAGTGATGACAAGAAGTGAAACCAAGGGCTTTCTGCCCTTTTGGGGGCCAGGCCAGCATGAAAAGTGTTTTTCAGAAGCAGATCCCACTGCCAGGGACAGGCAGGGACAGGCCACCGCTGCTCACATGTAGTCCTGTGTCCCTGCAGGTTCCTATGGCCACCAGGGCCGATGCCAGCCCTGCTGGTTAAAGCATTGCTGGGGATGCCCTGGAAATACAGGCAGCAAGGCTGGAATGCTGATCTGCTGGAGAGCAGGAGGCTCTACAGAGGGCTCTGGGCAAGTTGAATGGGCTGTGGACCATTCATTGTCCACATGAGGTTCAACATGAGGTTCAACAAGCTCAGTGCCAGGTCCTGCACTTGAATCACAACAACCCCATGCCTGGGGAAGAATGGCTGGGAAGCTGCTCAGAAGAGGACCTGGGGTGCTGATTGATGGAGCTGAACATGAGCATCTTGAGCCCAGGCAGCCAGGAAGCCATCAGCGTCCTAGCCTGTATCATCACCAGCTTGGCAGCAGGGCAGTGATTGTGCCCCTGCACTCACTGAGCACTGGTGAGGCTGCACCTCGAATCCTGTGTTCAGCTCTGGGCCCCTCACTACAAGAGAGACATTGAGGTGCTGGAGCTGGGCCAGAGAAGGGCAATGGAGCTGGTGCAGGGCCTGGAGCACAAATGTGATGGGGAAGGGCTGAGGGACCTGGGGGGTTTAGTGGAGAAGAGAAGGCTTAGGGGGGACCTGATCGCTCCCTACAAGTGCCTGACAGGAGGATGGAGAGACGTGTGGGTCAGTTTCTTCTCTCAGGCAACAAATGAAAGGACAACAGGAAACAGCCTCAAGCTGCACCAGGGGAGGTTTAGATTGGATATTAGGAAAAATGTCTTCACTGAAAGGGTTGTAAAACACTGGTACAGGCTGCCCAGGGCAGTGGTGGCATCACCGTTCCTGGAGGTGTTTAAAAGATGAGTAGATGTGGCACTTAGTGACATGGTTTAGTGGTGGACTTGGCAGTGCTGGGGAACAGTTGGACTCAATGATCTTAAAGGTTTTTTCCAACCTAAACAATTCTATGATTCTATGACATAACCACAGACTTCTTCAGAAAGACCTGGTGCTTACAACTGAGTGCCTGCATAAGCCTTGACAAGGTCTGGGGCTTAAGGAGATTTCAGAGCTCACAGGTTTGTTCTACTGAGAATAGAGCATTCAGAAAGCTTAAATTCAGTGGGGTGGTAAGAGAGACCTGTGCGTGGTCACCTGCTCCCATGGGGCAATGGGCACACAAGCTGGGTTTTGCACTCTGGCACAGTTTTAGTGGCTCTTTTAGAAAATATAGCCTAAAATGTTGTATTTTTTTTAGGAAAATTCTGTATTAAAACCAAGCAATGGGAACAATTTTATCTTTTTTTGATGTCTCAGCACACATAACAAGCATAAACGTGCATAGCAGTTTGCCAAATTAAAAATAAAGCGTTTTGATTGTGTTGGATTCAACCCAAAACCTCGGGTTTGGCCACCCCGAACTCAGAAAATACAAGCACCTGAATTCAGAGCCAAAGCCAAATTTTGCTACTGGTTCTTGTTTTAATACTGAGCAATGCTTTAATAATGAGCCCACTCTTGGACACCTGAAATGCAGTTGGGCTTCAAACATGAAGGCTCCTCTCCAGCAGGCAGCTGCCTGCAAGCAGAGGGGCAGCCTGTACAGAGCTCCCTGCAGATTAAGGTCTCAGTGAGAGAAGGGCGAGAAGAACCAAAAGGCAAGGAGAAGACAATCTTGTATTTCTTGTTTTTCCTCTGCCATTTAGAAGCAGCACATATTTATTTATTTATTTATTAATCTATAAAACATTTACATACAGATTGAGATCTTGAACACCAAGGCTGAGTGTGGAGTGAATTGGTTTTTGCCAAGTTGCACACTGTGGAAAATAAACCTTTGTAATAGAAGCACTCCTATGAGCTGCTGCATGAATGGGGCTGCTTTAGCAGCATCTTCCAAGCAGGCTCCTGCTTTTTCCAAGCCATATTCCCAATTTTCAGGTGTTCTTTTCCTGTGCATAGTGTTTCAGCGGGTAAGGTGATATCTAGTGATGCTGCTGATAGCGTAACACTGAGCTCACTCCCTGTGTCCAGGCTAAACCACCGGAATAAAGCATTTCCATTGCTTGCTATCTAATATCTATCAGAATGGTTTCTGAAGCATGGGGTTAGGGACAAACTGTGCCCACAAACTCGGCAAAGCACAATATGCATACAGTGGATGGAAACAAGAGATGAGTCAAGCCCCAGCTTTCAAAGTAGCACTCAAGTAATAAATTTAATCAACAGACAGACATGTTTTTTTCATGTGTTTCTCTGTAAACCATGAAACTGCCACCTCTGATGATAGTTTTGGTGTCACCCATGTGTTTCTCAAGTGAAGCCTCTTAAAAACAGGTTGTGAAGGGTATTGCATCAGTCAATCTGATCGAGACAAAATGTGGACATACAAAGGCATGATTGATTTTTTCTGATTATTTTTCTCTTTTATTTGTATCTTCTTCTCCTCCTCATTTATTTCATTAATATTTACTTATTTATTATTTTCCTCACTAAATCTGAAGGTTGGGAATAAAAGCAAAAATGTTACAATGCTTCCATGTTAAACATGCCTTGTATGAAGCCGCAGCGTTTCTTGTCCTGGCTATGAAGTGACATCTCCAAACTATGCTGTCGCTACAACTGGTGCAAACGGGGACACTAAGGAGATGCAAACAGGAACCCTCAGGAGAGTGGCATGGCCAGATGGCACCGTATCTTCTATTTCTGAGGGTATCATTGCCCATCCATACAGCTCTGTCTGTATTATATCATGTGGAATTACAAAACCAACTCTGAATTGAATCCAAGCCCTGCAGACATCACAGTTAGCAGTGTTGCTGCACAGGGCTCTCACGGCACCCAACGTCTGGTGGTATCTTTTTGTCCTGTCGATGTTGGGAACTGTATTTCTGGTCCTGAAGTTTGCTTTCAGCATTATTGATCATGCAATCTTGTTCTGTGACCTGGAACATGTCTGTCAACAGCGTTTCTTCGTCTTACAATGTCCAAAGTTGCAAGGGAAAGTTGCTGTCATGAGCTCGGGGAGAAGTCGTGCCTTATGGTTACTGCAGTGCATTAAAGTGCATTAGATTTGTCCATTTGCCAATCATCACATATTTACTTTTGTGGCTTTCAGTAATCTAAAGGCAGTGACTGCAGATTGACTGTCAGGCTCCCAATACCTCCTTATGGTTTCCTTGGAGCAGCAAGAGCATTGTGTGGAAGACCCAGGTATGGCACAGCATCGCTGCCCAGGCTCAGCCCAGCCTCCTCTATTGCTGACCTTGCCACTAAGGTCTACCCCAACAGAAGTGAGGTAAAAGAAAGTGGCTTAAATATGCTTATGCGTATTTTTTATAAGAAGTATAAAAAATGCTTTGAGCTTTATGTCAGCATTCATCCCAGTGCTACTTGTCAAATCTTGAACATCAGGTTTGCTATTTATTATTCTTTCCCTTCCATCCTACATGCTTCATACCTTAAAAGTAACTGACACCAAAAGAAAAACCTGTGATGGTTATGAAGCTATTGCACTGTTTGTGTGGCTTATCCTGTTCTTGGTCTTCCCCTCTCCAGCCCCTGTATCCCTTTGTCCAATATGCAGGTTTGATGTCATTCGGAAGCAGGGCTCTGCTTTCACTATCAACATTCAGAACAGGTAATGCACTGAGATCCTCACTCCCAGTACCAGAAGTACAAATAGCATCCAAACGCAAGCAAATATGCAGGCACTTTTCTCACATTCCTTTTATTATTCTTTTTTTCAAATACATAAAAAATGAAGGCTAAAATTGCAAGCATAAATCATTCTTCAGCAAGGAAGGAAGGAGCAGCAGCAGTATTCAAAGATGGTAACTTCAATTATGCATTTCTGTTGCAAAGAGTTTATTTATTAACCAAGTTCTTGAGTGGCTTCTAATTGCATATGGCATGTTCTAGGTGTATCTCAATCCAGACTGAATTTGAAATACTGGCCTTGCCATTATTTAGATCAAAAACCTCACCTAAAATCTGTCCTTATATGGTCTGTGAATACAGTTTTTAAAAGAAAATAGAATCCACAATTACACTCTCTGGCTAAATCATCACCAGATGATCATCACATACCAAAAGTAAGCTCTTCTTAAACACAAGTGAGCACAAAGAGGATGGTATGAGGAGCAAACTCCAGCACTCCCATGAGCGTTCATGCTTCTCAGTGTTTTGAGACCAAACAAGGCTTAGGTGAAAGTATCTCCCTGCCTCTGCAAACTCAAAGGTTTCAAATGACAACAAAGGAAAAAGATTATGCTGGCTCAGAATCGCCTGCTATCACAGGTCAACGGGTTTCATGTCTGTTGGCATGCCAGATTTGTACAGTCCCTCATATTTAGCTATAGAGGTTGCCAACATACAGTGGAGAATAATCAACTGCAATTAATTTATTTCATTAAATGGGTCATCAAGACTTTTTTCTGTAATTTCAAAGAAGGGAATTTTCCATAAATATTTATTTGTTGCTTAGTGTAATAAAGTCTTAGGTCCAACTGTACTACAGGTAGGTATCAGCAACAGCAGTAAATAACAATAATAATACTCTCCAAGCAGCTGCAAGATCCTACTTGTCTTGACAAAAAATGTTTATGCCGACCATAGCTCACCTATGGACCTTGAATTTATGGGAAATCGGGCATGTGAGAGTTTCACAGCTCCTGGTATATGCAGATGCACAAGCCCCACTCGCCACACCAAAGGTCCAAAGAAGATTCATAGGGTTTCCTTTCCTTTTGTATTCTTTTCAAATCAGGGGCTCAGCAATGAAAGTGGGTCAAAAAAGCATATTCAGAGCCCAGATTTTTGCAGTTTGCCACTGTCCATCTCAGTCTAAAGTGCAGGGTCTCAAACCTACAAGGCTTCCAGGAGGTATTTAGGGAGCTTCAGGGTTGGGAGAAAAAGAGATGATGTTTCAAACATGTAGCTGGAATTGGAAATCTAGAAGCCACATAGCTAATAGTACCATAACGTTATCCATAGGCATCTACGGGTGCCATGCACACCAGGATGCTGGGGGCGAGTAGCTTCAGTCTTCATTTGGCCTTTCCTACAGCTTCCACCCAAGTCCCTGCTCCAACTGCGGTTCCTCATCCCTGCGTCGGAGCCTCTGACCTGCTGATTTGTTTATTTGTGCTGTTGATTCTCCCATCTGCTAATGTTTGTTTTGTCATTTGTTTACTTCAAGTTAATGTTTCTTTGATTTTATTGTGGAGCACTATGAGGTCTGAAATGATACGGGCTTGTATAAAAATAAATGATGGTTATTTATCATTACCCTTATTGCACTTGGCCAGGCCTTTAGCTCACTAAAGATACTGCTGTCTTTGGGAGCCTCTGAGACTTTACTTCCAGTCTTGGGGAGATTTTCAGTTTCCAGGGTACATCCCTAATAATGAGCTGCCTGAGAAAATTGTGATCCTGATTTTCCTGAGTATATGATGAAATGCATTAACAATGACAGGTAGAAGCAACCCATCCCCCTAAATCCCATTTTCCAATGAGCATTAGACTCTTTTAACTATTTTACCTATTCTAAAAGCCAAAAAGTAAATACACATAAAATCTAGGAAGGACTTGTAGAAATTCAAGCTACCTCCAACTAAAGTGGGAAATAACAGCATGGGTTAAAGAGGAGGGAATACAGCAAGTGAAGGACCTGCCTAGCACAGGGAAAGGGAAGAAGGTTAACCAAGTTAATCTTCCCCTATTTCCTCCACTCCTCACACAAGGCCTCCAGGCTGAACCGTCATTAGGAACCATATAATTGACTCATCCACAGGATTTCCTTTTTGTGTTCTGAATTATGGCAGATTTTCCACATTCTTCTTTTTTATTTTTTTCTTAGTTTTAAACATTTGAAGCATTAAAACAGCAGGAATCCTTCATCTACAGGTAGAAGATTTGTCCTATTAGTGAGAACACAGAGCCATTTCTAATTCAGGACACTGTTACCACATATTCCCCAGCACCATTAAAATCTGCTGATTAACCAATGGACCAATGGATCTCCGTGTGCTATACAGCTGTCACATCAGATGTTTTCTCTGCTACAATTGGTGTGTAATTTTGCTGGGTTTAAGTGCAGAAGAGGGGAATTTCCTTGTGATGGTACAAATAATTCATCATGGGCTATGGCTCAAGATTGTTATGAGGGAAAGAAATATCTCACAGTTATACTGTAGTTCATCGTACACCTGACAAGAGAGTGGTTGGCACATATAGTGGAGGCCTGATAAAATGTTTTAAAATCAGACACCGAAAAAAGAATTGCAAAAGAAATTCTTCTTCAAAATCATTTTGTGCTGAATTATTTCTTTTTACTTGAAAGCCCTGTTAATATACAGGAAGCGTAGCAGGACTGCTATTGAATGCGTGTAAACACCCAGCATAATCACTCATTTCATAGAAAGACGCCTTCTTTTTTGTTTGTTTGTTTTCCAAACTGATTTTAAAACCAGAGAGAAGCGTGTCCTGTAGCAAACAGTATAAAACAAATGTTGCTAGCTTTGCTTCATTATGTGGTACATTGTCGTTTTATGCATGTACGCTGTGTGAACAAGAGGGTTAAAAGTTAAACAGTAGCCTAGGGCTAGCACACTTGCAAGCTGAACAGGTACAAAATAGGCTTTTGTTGCTTTCAAACTATTACTGTATGTCTTTAGCAGAAAATAACAGAACGGGCATCTGTGTGCAAAAATGTATTTCCTTACTGTTCCAGGTATTGGGAAATGGGACTGTTTTAATGGCTGAAATGCCCATATGGCCTTTAATCCAAAGTCATAAATTTGTCAGTGTCTGAAGCTGGCAGGATATCATTCCTAATGAGGCCAGTTTTTAGGACTTTGTATATCAAGAGGACCATCTGAGAGTGAGGTGGAAAGTCACCTCACGTGAATCTGGGGGTATGTTATTGGTAAATCATTAAAGGGAAATAAAAGGGAGAGCTGTGATGAGAGTGTCATTGCAATTTCACATAAAGTAATGAGGAAACAGTGAAACACGGCGAGCTCAGGTTATTCTATATTTCATAAAATGATAAATAACTACTAGTCATGTTTGTGTATAATGAATTACAATCCTGCTACATTTACCTTAGTAACATTTTACAGAGGTTGTATTTTACTCTCAACTACCAATTATGTCATCATCCTGGCATTTACCTGGACGTAATGATACACAGCAAACCCATTCTTGTAACATAATTCATTGCTTAAAAGTGTTTGTAAAGCCATACGGCATCCTATATACTCATAACGACTTGGATATTGCTATTAAATTTTACAGATTAAAGTTTACTAAATCTTAAAGTCTTGCGCCGGTTCCAGTATTTCTTATTAATCCTAAAGGAAAAGATGCTCAGCTATTTAAATGTCAAAAACTAGGCAACCCTCTTTAAAAATAAAAGGAAACAACCCAAGCCAGAGATGGGGAACTTACTAAACAAAGACACACAGTAGCATAACTAACCCTGCAACTTCAGTATTAAGCTGTAAACTGATTTTAAAGGTTCATTTGGCCCATGGTGGGAAGGTCCTTGCACCATTGTTGTTGTTTCTATGTAAAACAGGCTGGGAAAGGCACAGACACTCCACAGCATCTCAGTGCAGGTTTCATTTCTGCAGAACTCCAAACCTCAGTCAGAAATATCTACTCCAAGCCCTCAGTCAGAAATATCTACTGTAACATTATCTCACATTTATTCAATTTAATTTCAGTTTGAGAAGGATAGCATATAGATCTTTTTATAAGCTTGTAAGGTCACCAAATTTAAATTAAAGTGACCTCTTTTAAAGCACATTACTAAAAGTACTATGTGGAGGGAAATTTAATATGAATGGTTAGAATGCATGGAATTCAGATTTTACTGTCAAACAGCTCAATTAAACAAATTGAATTTTTAAGCAACAAAAGGGAATTGAATCAAATTAGAAACAGAGTGGGATCTGAAATGTGGACATTTATGAGTGATAGTCACAGGGCCCTCCAGCAGTGAGTTTTCTTTATTTGTTGCCTCAGCAGTTAGAGGGGTTGGCAGGCTGCAACACAAAAGGATAAAAATGTTCACCATTGAAACACAGTTTTTGGCTCCCAATAAATCATCTGTCACTTCATCACAGCCCAGTAGATAATGAGCAATAAAGTTTTCACACTCAGGCAATGAGGAAGCAGACACAAGAAATACAGCTAAAGCTGCTGCCTTTCTTTTCTGTAAGCGCAAGGTGCTTTGTATAATAAATGACCCCTGGATTTCTGGAAAAGAATAATTCCAGCTTCAGTAAAATAAACCATTTGATGCACTAAAAAAAGCAAAATCTAATAACATTACTTAGTTCCTTTAATGAAAGAAATAATCACATTATATATATGAGCTACAGCCATCTATAACAGGAAGAGATTCCAGGGTATTACCTTTGAAGTTGTCTCTCTACTGCCAGCAAGGCACATTGCTGAAAATACAATAAAGCTGCACAATAATTTGAAGTGTGATTGTTTGCAGAGATTCGGGAGACATTTGTGTTTGGTGCCCGATCCTGTGTGGTTTTCTTAGCTGTACCTTGCAAGGCAAATGCCCAGCGCATCCCTAGGGATATGCTGGAGCATGAAGGACTTCCAAGGGTGCCCCAGCATGAAGATGCAATACCATCAAGCCAAATTAATTGCAAGCAGGACTTACAATGAATTAATGTATTATTTTTAACAGTATTTTACCTTACTCTGATACCTTCTAAAATATTCACATTTAGTAAATATTTTGCTGTTGCTATGCCACAACCCCATGAAAAACTGTTGCTTGTAAGTTCACAGTCACTTCTTTTTGGGTTTTAATCTGAAGTTTCAACCCAGTTCAGCTTTACTGGTAGTGCAAAGTGTGCTCATAATTCAGATTTCATATCAAAGACATTTCAGCAAGGGTGTCTGGGATGGCTACGTACAAAGTCTAGTTCACATGCAAAATGTATGAGTCAAAAAGTAACAATGCAGTCCGTAGACCACATAAAGCATATCATACATTGATTCATGTTTTCACTTTATATCAGCATTTGAAGGCACTTGAAGTAAAATAAAATCAGATATTCTTGTCATATGCAAATGACAAAATATTTGCATAATGTGTCAAGGTAGAAAAATGCAAATAAACTTTGGTAAAGTCTGTGTTTTTGTCATTCTCTTATATAGCTCATTAGCAACTTGAAAGGGAATTGAAAGCTCCTCTTTTCTGAACTGTATGTCAGCTACAAAAGGCACTGGAACATGCTCATTTCTACACCACATTAAGATGAACAATTAACATCCATTTATTGAACTGCTTACACTGATCCATAGCCATAAAGGCTGTTTATCAGCTTCCAAAGTTGAGTGTGAGGATTTAGTCCTGTTAGAATAAAGGTCACACAAATGTAAATGAAAAAGGCCATACTCTGCTGTTGGGATGGTGCAAATCCAAGCAAGCATCCCTGAGATAAATGGAACCTTAGCTATACCTTATAAGCAGAACCAGACTCCAAAAAAGCTGCACGGATGGACCTTGACGTGATGACAAATACCTGAAAAGGCTTTTCAGTAGCTCAAAGCCTGTCTTAGTTCATTACAATGTCTTAATATTCTGTGTGAAGGTTTATACTGTATTCTTTTTATAATATTAAGGATGTATTATTTATACCTACTGTAGCCATGCCATAGAATACATGAGTAGAGTTTGTTTAGCAACAGAGTGAAAAAATATTTGCTACAGGGGCAGTCTGGCAATATTGCTTGTTAAGGCATGCTATTTGTAAGCAAATTTATATGAAAAGTATGCAATGTCTAATACTAAACTACTCCAGCCCCAGACTGAAGGGTGATTTTACAAACGTCCTGCAGCACTCAATCATTCCTTCATTTTAATGTCTTTATTTTATGATTTTGTTGATGAAATACTACTTACCCAGTGCTCAAAATTCCTTTTAGGCTGCAGGCACTGGCTAGTTGACACGGCAAGCCATATTTTACAGCTATATATTTCAGCTTTCTCTGTCCAAGTTGGAGGACACAGTAGCCAAGATGGTTTTTCATAGTAGAAATATATTTTCATATTTATTTATTGATTTGACTAATGTATCTATTTTTCAATTCACATGCTTATGTTTCAATCCATTAAAGTGATTCATGGTCAAATAATATGTTATTGCAAGTACAAAGAGGAGATAAAACCACTGTACACTGGCTATAACACAAGAATAAAAATAATAAAAATCCATTGCATGATTAAATATAGTTTTTAATCCCCAAATGATCAAGTGTAAACTGATGTTTTTAATTATTTTTCTTTAAAATAAGTTGGTTTTTTTTCTCATGTAAAATGCAATTACCGATTAATTAAGTTCTCAGGAATAAATATTCTTACCCAACTGAAGTGCTCAGTGGAAAACTAACATAAAGCATCGAATTACTATGAAAATATAAAACTCAAAAGGCTTTTAATTAGTTAAAATGAGAAGTAAATGGTGACTGGTAAAGGAATGCTGTGCCTGTCACCTCCAGGTCAGGGCTGGAATAAAGCCTGGCATGGGGGTGACCTGAAACAGCAGCGGGTGACTGCTTCGTATCGCACCCAGAACTACTGGGCTTGGTCCAGCTTCGTGGAGACAACCAAAAATGTCCATAACAAGCCAAAGAAGCCCACCCATGTGGAGGAGCAACTCCCAGCCCCAGCCATGGGATGTCTCCATCCTCCAGTGCAGAGACCACCATCGCCCTTGCACTACTGTGAGCTTTTTCCTTGCTGTTTTTTCCACACACCCCCCCCAAACAAAAGTTTGCCTTTTTCTCCTGTCCTTCCCTCCTGAATGAAGAAACTTCATGGCAAGCAAAGCCAATGCCAGAAGAGGCCTTGAGGGCTAGCTGGTGAGCGATGCTGCCTCTTCAAACAGAGGTGAGCACGCCTGCTGCCCAGGCACAGGAGCCAGGCTCAGCTGCGGGATCATCTGCAACATGAACATGAATTTCTCATGTCGGGGTCAGGAGGACAAGCCCGTACTGAGGACATGCTCTGCTCAGCCGCCCGCTGCAGCCTGAAGAACGCAGCCACCGCAGGGTTTCATGCTCAGAAAGGATCATTTATTCATGAACGTGCACCTTCTTCAGAGCTAGGAAACGTCTTGCTTTTTCCAGAGGAAAGCTTATGTGTTTTTCAAGCCAATACCTGGAATGAATTTATCAGCATAACTAGTGGGTTTCACCCCCTCAAGCCCTGAAAAACAGCATTTATTCCAGATTAAGGCGTCTGTGTTGCTGTTGAGGCAGACAGCACAAATGTCGCTCATGCCCATTTCTCATGTCCATGTCTTACACAGAGTCACTTCCCTATAGGAAAAAATATACAACAATAAAGCAATGTACCTAAGAGAGGTGTTGGATCCAGTATCTCTAGAGGTGTCTGGATCCAGCATCTCTGGACTTCTATATGAAAATCAAAGCCAAGGACTGAATGCCCACCACCAGGTTTCAGGCACGGAGATGATGCCAGACTCTGGCTGTACCACCAGAGGAAAACACAAAGCTTCATATTTTCAGAAGAAACTGAGAATTTAGGATGTTCAGAGCTGGAACATCAGAAAGGCACCTCTGTTTCCGAAGGACGTTCGCTCAACAATCACTCAAAACTCTCTGTCTCAAATCTGAGCTTCCAAAAATCTAATTATCAGTAATCACTTCTGGAAATAAAAGTTCCAGATGCCAGGAGGAATAAAAGAAAAAACAAAAGGAAGCAAGGGAGAGAAAAGGGATTCTTTTCATTCTCTTTTCCACATTGAAATCAAAAGAAAAGCAAAAGCACATCAAATGAGTTTTAGTGAGTTATTTTAGAGGGAGTATGGAGCAAGATGCTGCTAATGGCAACGACAAAAGGGAACAAAAAACCCCAACAACCTTAAATATCATGAGATGGGGAAGACAGTAAGCCTGAGAGAGAGCTGAAACTGAAATATAAAGGACGGAAAAGTAGTCCCACAGAGGAGGAAAATTCAGAGCCCATAATGAACAAGTGGGGTGACATCCTCATTTATACTCCAACACTTTTACACTTATTGCAAGGCCCATGATGGCTCAGTAATTATAGATCAGCCATGGGAAATACCCCTGTGCAGGAGCTGAGGACACTATAGAAATGACTGGGAATGGGGAGGTGGAGGGGGAGCCAGGAGGGCACAGAATTGGAGAGGATGGCAGCACATGCCCTGCTCCAAACAGGCTTCCAGAGCTGGCTGAGATCCCCATTTCATTTCTGCACCCTAACGCTAGGAGAATGAAAAGGTAGTTTAAAGTCACCTTAGCTCCCCTTGGGAAGCAGAAACACAGAAGGTTGTCACTGTGTTGAGGTAGAGCAGCTGAGAGGCTCTGGAGAGAGAGAACTAAATGAATAGAAACTTGTTAAATGATGTGAGTTAATGAGAGCATTTTGGAATTAACCAGCTTCCATGACTTTAAATAAAACCCCAATGTCATTTTAAATTAGATTTTGTACATTTCAAAAACCATTAGTTATTTATTTATTTTCACGAGGTGCATGGGTGGGAAGATGGAAGCATTAGAATTTAATCTGTTCAACCCACTAGTGGCCAAATACTGGTACTTCTTCTTTGCAGTGACTTTGGAAACGTGGGGACTGTGGCCACAACTGTTTGTGGCAGTGAGGACCTGAAGCTTACATCCAAAAATGAGAACGTAGATGATGGGGCCACCATTCTCAGACCTATAGTATCACACTGGCGAATCCAGTCCTCACCTACAGAGACTAACACACAATGGCTTGACACCCATCTTGGCATCCTTTCTCAGTGCCACACTGTCAGCTGGGACTGGAATGACTGATCTTGGTATGAATATCCCTTCATTGCTCATCATTTTCCTTGTCCTGCATTTATGGCACTCAGGAGAGGTGAAGTGGCTGTAACTTGTAATTTTTTAATTGTTATTCTTCTTATTAAGGCTAAATTCTTCATTGATAAGGTATTTTAAAAGAAAGCTTCCCACTGCCAATGACTGGAAGATGAGGGAACATGCTTTAAAGGAAAATCAAGTCAGGAAGCATCCAAGTGCTTGCCATGTGAGCCTGACTGATAAATTAGGTAAGTTGCTGTACCATACATGTGCTGTAAGCAAGAAGATTTCTAGGTATATTTTGGAGGGTAATTTTCTGCACCAGTTGTGTGTATTAGAGCTGCTAAGCTTTCTTCAAACCACCTTTGAAGAAAAATGGTCCAGTGGGGTAGATGCTAACATGAAACTTCAATGGCTAAGGTTCAAATGTCTATTTCTTATGGTGTGCTCATGAAAAGCCTCCGATCTGATCACTCCTGAAATTGTCACACAATTGCACTTAAAGATCTTTGAAATTTATTCCTTCTTGCTTTATTTGTAGTCTCTTGCAGGTACAAACTGGGGTTGCTGACACTGCCAGACTGGCAAGACCAATATGAAATTAAGGGCTATGATGATGTCCCTGGCACCACGGTAACAGATGCTATAAAAGTATTTTAGTCAAATATAATTAATGTTGTTCACAGCACGGCCATTAGCTGCCTTTCTGTGACACTCCGTGGCCTGCAGCATTACTTTGTTAGGACAGAAAAAGCTTGCTGTAGTGGTAGGTTAGTGCAGCCAAGACATGAGCAAGGTGGTTATCACAGTGGACTCCCACCAAGGACAAGATGCAGTCCCTGGGGGTGGGCAGGGAGATTCCCTGAGGCATTTCTAAGTCATACTTAGCTTTATGATGCATAAGCACCAAAAGCAAATGCGAGCTTGCAGTACCCAAAGATACTGCTCTGGGCAAGAAATTGGTATCTTGAATAAAGAGTCATCAAAGCCTAGGGCCAGATCCTGGGTGTTAATGATAAACAGGACAGCAAGAATATCATAGGATCCTAGAATGGTTTGGGTTGGAAGGGGCCTTAAAGTTCCTCCAGCTCCAACCTCTGCCACGGGCAGGGACCCCTTCCACTAGAGCAGCTTGCTCCAAGCCCCTGTGTCCAACCTGGCCTTGAACACTGCCAGGGATGGGGCAGCCACAGCTTCTCTGGGCACCCTGTGCCAGCGCCTCAGCACCCTCACAGGGAAGATTTTTTCCCTAATATCTGATTTAAATCTACCTAAATCTACCAAGCTGGACTTCAGTAAGTGCAGCTGAGACTGGGGAAAGAGCCTGTAAACTGGTCACAAAATGGAAAGGTAAGGAAAGGAAGGGGAAAGAAGAAGGATGGGGTGGGGGACACAACAAGCCCACAGCTGTCCCATGCATGCTGCAAGCTGTTCCCTGCACACACCAACACAGAGCCACAGTAAACTTAACACCAAGTCACAATTTAAAAATTCACAGAGCTTTTATATGATAATTACTGTTATTATAACTGGCCCATGAAATAAACACCTCTCCCAATTATACCGAAGGCACCAGGTCCTTAAGAGACAGAAATCTCACAATAAGATTTGCTTTCCAGCATAATGACCTAGAGTGAGAGCAGTGCAGGATGAATAATAATAATATTATGGTACATATAATGTATGTTTTAATTAGCCAAAGGTAATCAAATGAGGTTTGTCACGATTATATTAAGGTCAGGTCTCCACATGGTTTCATCAACAACATATTAAGACAAGGGAGGTGATGCCAAATTGGGGTTTAAACCTAATCAACATAATTAAACAAAGCAAGAACATGTGTTTAGAGCTGCACCCCTTTTACTGATCTCTTTATTTTAATTACTCTTGTAGAGTAAATATTAGTGCCAAAATAACTCTTAATTAAATTTTTCACATACAAACAGAAAACACAATCTTCTTTTAATTTGCTATTTTTGCAAAGTGGCTGTACAATATCTAGGTCTTTTGTAGTAGAAACCATTTCAAAAGTGTGCTCAAATTATGCTAAACAGCCTAATACATTCCAATGTATTGACATACTGACTTCTAATGTGTGGGAAACGGGAAACTACACTGGCCGAAAAAAGTCATGGGAAACCATAAAAACAAACTAAGCATAATTTAAACTGATTGGATGCTTCCTTGTAAGAAGTTCTTAGTTTCTAAATACAAAATGTGGACATTGAAATGTGGTCAAGTTATGACTTAAATTAGAAAAACATGTTTTCTTAGGTTTCTATCTTGCAATATTTGGCACGACTCAGACACCGGGGAAAGAGTTATGTCAGTAACATTTTCAAAAGTGCCTAAGTGGCTTTGCCCTAAATTACACTGAAATGGGACTTTGGTACTCAGAAGTCCAGAGGATGTAAGCATTGGGCATTTACAAATTCATTTAACAGTCTTTACAAGTCTGAGCTGAAGGAGATGACATCCCATTCACATCTACTCTGCATAAAGGGCTAGAGATATTTTAATAGGTACAAGTCATTGGAATAAACCTAATATCCACTCAGGTGAACTGTTTCACACCAGTGTAAGTTGGATGTAGCTCTGGGCAACCTGATCTAGTTGAAGATGCCCCTTCTCATTGCAGGGGGTTGGACAAGATGACTTCTGAAGCTCCCTTCCTTCCAACCCAGACTGTTCTGTGATTCTATGATTGTAAGCCTGCTGCCTCTTGTGGGATTTCTCCCAATGTAGTTGCCTAAGTAAAAGCAGAAACAAGTCTGTTGACAGAAGCTGTATCTAAGAAATACAAACTGAAGACATGGAGGTCCTCCTGGCAGTTGTCATTAGCAAAAATGATGCGGTGTACTGGCGTACTAGCATCTTGTTTAGAAAGGCTAACCTGGAAGTCAAATCTCCACTTAAAAAAGAGAGTAACTAAAGCACACTTCTTGGCCGGGGCTTTTCTGCCACTGATCACCAAGACAGCGCAGCAAGAGTTAAAAATATAAGAGCAGAAAGTTATTAAAGCCACACATAACGCAGCCTGCGTGGTGCTCAGCCCCAAAGCGAGCCCTTCAGAGTAGACTGCTGGCGAGCGCTGGCATGAAAAGGACCCCAAATGAGTTAAGAAGTCTTCCACTCCATCATGAAGAATTGTTCTCTAGAGTAACTACCAGTGGGGAAATGCTTAAAACACTTACCATATGTGGCTAAGAAGGGGCTAATTTGTCCATTTGGAAATTTTGCCTCTTTTGAAAGGATGGTTAATTTAAAGTAATTTATTTCATAGGTGAAGCTCTATTCAGAGTGGTTAATCTATCAACCTTGGTTGCCTGAACAATTAGAAATTGTCACCAAAGAAAAATGTCGCAGTTCATGTAAATAACTATTTACCTAAAGGAAATGGGAATCCACAAGAGTCAGCATACTTTAATGAGCCATGACAATAGGGAAAAAAAAGCCAGTGGTACACTGCATCTGCTAAAACTGACATTGCTTATGGTAAAAATTGGCCAAAACAACTATTATTTGGGTTTGTTGTGGGTTTTTTTTTTCATGTCAGAAATAATGCAGCTTGAAATTTTCAACAGGCGACATGCATGCAGCCCATTTGTTACTTCTAATGGCCTAATTGTTCTCCTGGCAGAAATAAAAAATTAGGGCACTTATGTCATTTACCTAAATTTCTAATTAATGTAATGGTAATAGAGAAAGTGGAGCAGAAGGAAGACAAAGAAAATGAAAAAAAAAAAAAAGTTGGGTGAAAAATGTTTCTCCTGTCCTTTCTGTGATTTGTCTTTGTTAACTTTCTTATCATCTTTCCCTCTTCAACAGTAGGAGGACTGTTCTCTGCAGAAGTGTTTCATCATTTTCCAGCTGGACAAAAGTATGCTGGCAACTGAAATATATGACTTCTTCTACCTGAAGCATTGAACAGATGCAATAAAAGCACCAACTACAGCACAACATCATATCATACAATCATAGAATCATAGGCTCATAGAATCACAGAATGGTTTGGGTTGGAAGGGACCTTAAACATCATCTAGTTCCAACCCCCTGCCACAGGCAGGGTACATGTCATTGCAATGATGTAAGAGTATTTGTCTTCAAAAACAGCTAAAATATATGCACCTGGGGCTACAATTCCATCCTCAGGTTCTCCAGTGCTCCATGCCCAACTGCCCAATGCATCCTGCACAGCAAATCACAGCCAGTGTGTGCCTTCATTAGGATGAAGGACAAAGAGAAATTTAACTTTGACTTTCACGCACTCTGCATTTCAAACCATCACCTCCAGAAGCAGGGGTTATTCCTCTGTGCTGTTTTAGCAGAGAGCAGTAAACTGCAAAGATGATTCCAAGTCACTTGATTTTAGCTTATGTTGCTTCACGTCGTTACAGAGGGAAATGCATCAAAATGCATCAACACACTTTGGAAACACCTCTAAAAGTGTCTCGAATTTGCTTTGTCCTGCAGTACTGGCAAGTGGACACCATCTTCTCAATATTCATTATTGCAATGACATGAAGGAGGCTCAAGGTGATCTACGTTTATGCCTACCATCAAGATCTTCATACCTACTCCTCTGAAATGATCCCATACATTGATCTTAACACCAGTACTGCCATTAAAATATTGCTATCAGGAAACGTACAGAAGCAGGAAATTGAGGGAATTTTAGGCAGGGGTTTTGTCCAAAGAGGTCTCCAGGAAAGGAGACAGGATCCCACTTCTCAGCTTAGATACATGTGTGTTTGTACCCAAAAATATTAAGAAAGTAATAGGTTTCTTATTGCTTTACAAAACTCCTCCCCAGATCAGTAGATCTGTAATCAAACCATAAGTAAACTACAAGTAAACCAGGTAAGCAAACACATGCATGTAAGTAAAATATTTTATTTTTTATAGTAAGGTGTTTTCCTTAAAATAAAATTAAAAGAAGGGATACCAAGAAGGACTGAGATTCAAGCCTCCACCAAATATGAGCTTCTAGTCCCAGGTAAATGTCTATGTCTGGCAAAGGTTCCCACGGGTAGTTCATCTTTGCAATGGGTGAAGGTAGTTCATCTTTGCAATGGGTGAAGGTAGTTCATCTTTGCAATGGGTGAAGGTAGATCATCTTTGCAATGGGTGAAAATGCTTCACTGTTTCTGACCACTTCTTAATCTGGGGACCCACACCCCAGACACATTCCAAGCAAGTTTTCCCCTGAATCTTTGCTGGTTTAAAGAAAACTTTGATTTAAAATTATGTTAATCCCTTATTTTTCCATGACCTGGAGTATCCTGCCTGTGCCAAACCTTGATTACCACAGGATGCTCCCATTAGAATTGTGGCATGATATTTCAAGAGGTAACTGCAAATAGCGATCCAGTGAACCTTTGTTTTCTGCCATGAACAAGCCCTCAGCACCCCAAGGTCTGATCCCATATGGTGGTTGCAGAAGGGGGTTACTCCACAGACAGCACTGCTGCCTGGGGCAGGGCTGGGAGCAGCCCCCCAGGACAGTGCTCTGGGGACCACCCCTTTGGAGGCAGGGATGCAGGCAGGGATGCGAGCTGCTTCCCCAGCTCCGTTCTCCCACCTGGGCCTTAACATTTCCTCTGCAGCCTGGGAGCTGATTTGGCATAAGTGAGGTATAAACTTAGGGCTTACAATAGCATCAGGAACTGGCAGGAGCTGAACTCCAGCAGCACTAGCAAGTATTGCTAAAATAAACATGTTACAGGCAAAGGTCATGATGCCTGTTAATATAAAGACTGCATCTTGTATGATGCATTCAAATGCCAGAGTGAGAGAGGGAGATAATATGATCCATTTGCCAGATTCCTCCTTTTAGTTGTAACACGAAGCCATTCTGGGCTGGAATGACCCAGAGATGATAATGAAGCGGATGATGATGCCATTGCCTGTGATAATGGTGTGACAGGGAGAATACCCTGGAAAACTGCACGAGCTGATAAGTGTAAAGGTATAAACAAACCAAAACAATACGGACTTATAGACATTAGCACAGAACAAAAGACAGGAGGAGAATTGAGGCCAACTGATCAACATTAAACAGCAAAAAAAAAGGGAAAAAGACTTTTGAAGGGTGACTTTTCCAGCAATTTTCAGTAGTGCAGCATGTTTCATTCACCAGCCCTTCAGGCTCCCGAAACCCAGCCCTACCCAACAGAAACAACAGAAGGCAAACTGTCTCATACTGTGGGGGGACCTCCTCTCCCTGCCCAGGAACAGTTTGTAGCAAAAAGCCCGCGATATGAAAATGTATTTAATGCAATTAATAATTTAAGAAGTGAGAGCATGTGCTCTTGGAGAGTTAAATGCTTGTCAGAGTGATAGATGCACGCTTCACCACCAATACATTTCGTATGAAGAGCAGAGGGATTTTGCAAACTTGTGTTGACCTTGGGTTGCAGTATATAGGAGGCAGATTGCAAAGGCAGGCCTGCTTATGGTAGGAGAGTGCGTCAGCTCTCAATTTACAGCCCTTTCCCCAATTAAAGGACTGTAAAAACATTAAAATTAATGCAGTCTTAACTCCAGAGCAGGCTCTACTTTCTTAATTAGTGCATAATTATTCAGTTTTTGATATCCTGGAAAATTATCACATGGAAATTATTTTAGGCACAGTAACAATAGCAAAAATCTCTCTACCCCCCCCAACTCGATTAACATGTGGAAGTAATTAACACTTTATTACAGTGAAAATACTATTACTGCTAATGTTTAATGACTTTTGCCATTGCATCATAAGCAGGAAATTTAGAACACTACAGAGCAACGGTCTGCTATAAATATAGTACAAAGATTATAAACCAGAGTCAGATGATTCGCACTAACAGCGTTTAAGACGGGGATATGACATACAATACGTTTCCAAAATGTCATATGCAGGAAATATAATTTTCTTGATAAAGTCCACTCCATACAGAAAAACAGCCAGTGCAATAATACTGGATGTGTACAGTATAGGCAGCAGCACTAGAGTCCTTGTAAAAGCCTGTTGTTAATCAAACTGAAACATAAAACCTGAAGCATAAAGTTATTTTCTCATAACAGTTTAATAGAAATTTCCAATCAAACAAAGGCCAAAAAGTGTTATTACAGCATGAAGTTCCTTGTATAAACAACTTAAAATGAAGTAGGGGAAAGTTTCATGGGATTTATGGATTTCTTTATTTTTGTTATTTAGAGTAAATGTCTACTGTAGATCTCCCATAAATGTCTCGAGAAATTATGCACCAGCTTCAGATGATTCACACTAACAGCAGTTAAGATGCTGAGTCCACATAAGTGTCGAAGAGGTCAGTGCTCAGGAAATATCATTTCATTTCAGCTGGTGTGATGGAGCCAAGTGTGCTGGAGGCAAAAGCTGACCAAAAAGGGATGGAGACAGCTTTGTCTTGAGCTGGGCTTCTCTGGGGTTGTGATGAGGGTACTACAGATGAGTAGAACTAGGACAACCTTTAGCAAAATGTTTCACAATGAAAATGTAAATAGAAAACTATTTAATACCCAGCACAGCCTTATGGAAATTCTCCAGTAAGAAACAGCATAAAGCAATGAAATTCAAAAGCTCTGTAAAAAAGATTCTTTTTCTATACATATAAGGATATAAACAGCAAACAAGGCTGATCCTGCGCACATCAGTAAAACTGCACAAAGTCGTACTTCGCTTATTTGCTACTGTTTGTATTACTGGACTGAGAATTGATGAAGAGGAGCACTAATAATGATTCAATGCATCAGATTACTTTAAATTTTAATATTCTATGTGCTCATTGGGCTTTCCCCATTTAAAAAGTTTTTTTTATGCTTTAAAATGCGTTCGTTGAACTGGACCAGTTTCAATGGCTAGCTGATAGCATTCATCAATTAAGGAGCCCCTGGTTTTAGAAACATCTCCTTGATCCATCGGCCATGGAAAAGCAGAGGGAGAATTTGGCACAAGGATGCTGAATATAAATTGCTATTTTGGAAGCACCTCTAACCAGCCAGTGTCTGGAGCCAGCATGCAAGGAGAATTCACCTGAAGTGGACACAGCTATTCACTCTGGGATTAACTTGTTGCAGTTGCAAATGAATCATGAAACCAGCTTTGGCAAACCTGAGCCTGGACCCGCAGTGGAACTGAAATAATGTATGTGAAAAACCTGAACTGGATTATGAGGCCATCTGGAATGCATTCTCCTTATGCATTAGGAGTAGCAGTTTCCTTGACAGAGGTTGTGAAATATTAGAATTCCTAATGGAAGAAATATGGTAGTGCAAAATGACACAAAAATCACACAACCTCATTCCCTGACACGGAACAGTGAAAATGCGAATCTTTCTCTCAAGGGTACTCTATCAATCCTTTGCAAACAAGGCACTTCAGCAGGGAGAGGGGGGGCTGACAGGGGTTAACCCTTCCGCACCACCACTGCCATGCAGGGCAAAAGAGAGCTTCCCTCTTTGGGAAGGCCAAAAAAGGGAAGAAATTATGGCAGTTGTAAATCCACATTGGGTACCTCCAGCATACACAACCCAAGGAGGGGTAGACCCCAGGGACAGACTCATACACCCCTCTGAAATGATGTTTAGATACCTCTAACCCCAGTCCCTCTGCACACACTACCTCCGATTTATGCCAAAGGCAGGGAGGAACTATACCAGTAAGCCTATGGACACCATCAATATCGAACATGGAACAGGTTTTGGTGGAAGAGACCTTTAAAGGTCATCTAATCCAACCCTCCTGCAATGAGCAGGGACATCCACTCGGTGGATAAAGAACTGGCTGGATGGCCACACCCAAAGAGTTGTGGTCAATGGCTCAATGTCTGGCTGGAGACCAATAACGAGTGGTGTCCCTCAGGGATCGGTGTTGGGACCGGTCTTGTTCAACATCTTTGCTGCTGCCATGGACAGTGGGATTGAGTGCCCCCTCAGCAAGTTTGCTGATGACACCAAGCTGTGTGGTTCGGTTGATACCCTGGAGGGAAGGAATGCCATCCAGAGGGACCTCGACACGCTTGTGAGGTGGGCTGATGCCAACCACATGGAGTTTAACCATGCCAAGTGCAAGGTCCTACACCTGGGTCAGAGCAATCCCAGGCACAGCTACAGGCTGGGCAGAGAAGAGATTCAGAGCAGCCCAAGGAGAAGGACTTGGGGGTGCTGGTTGATGAGAAACTGAACATGAGCCGGCTTCAGTGTGCGCTCGCAGCCCAGAAAACAACCGTATCCTGGGCTGCATCAAAAGGAGCGTGACCAGCAGGTCGAAGGAGGTGATCCTGCCCCTCTACTCTGCTCTTGTGAGACCTCACCTGGAGCATTGTGTGCAGTTCTGGGGTCCTCAACATAAAAAGGACATGGAACTATTGGAACAAGTCCAGAGGAGGCCACGAGGATGCTCAGGGGCTGGAGCACCTCCTGTATGAAGACAGGCTGAGGAAGTTGGGGCTGTTCAGCCTGGAGAAGAGAAGGCTGCGTGGAGACCTCAGAGCAGCCTTCCAGGATCTGAAGGGGGCCTATAGGGATGCTGGGGAGGGACTCTTCATTAGGGACTGTAGTGATAGGACAAGGGGTAACGGGTTCAAACTTAAACAGGGGAAGTTTAGATTGGATATAAGGAGGAAATTCTTTCCTGTGAGGCTGGTGAGGCACTGGAATGAGCTGCCCAGGGAAGCTGTGAATGCTCCATCCCTGGCAGTGTTCAAGGCCAGGTTGGATGAGGCCTTGGGTGATATGATTTAGCGTAAGGTGTCCCTGCCTATGGCAGGGGGTTTGGAACTGGATGATTTTAAGGTCCTTTCCAACCCTAACTATTCTATGATTCTATGATTCTATGATTCTCTGATCTTCAGCTAAATCACCAAACAACACGGAGATGGCTGCAAGTAATGGCAGCTAAAGTTGCAGTCTTCCCCTCAAAATATCTTATTTTGAAGGTCTCTATTGGTGGGTCAGCCTGGACTTTGGAAGACTTGACCCACAATTACAGTTGGCTGCACTAACATGTATGCCACATTGGTTTTCACATTTAAGTGATGGGTATTTTCCTGGTCATAATGCTTTACCAGCAAAAAGTCTGTGTCTGGGCCCCCCATGGAATAAGTATTTGCTCATCTTGGGCTGCCCCCAAAGCAGCTGAAGATATCCACCTAGAAAGCAGCTCCAAATTCTTCATGTTTTCTTCTTAAAATCAGTGTCTCCCCAGGTCAGCAATCCTATACCACAGTAACGAGTGTCTCCAGAGGTACTGCAGTAAGAGATGATACCTTATAGCATATGTGATGGAATTTGATGTATATTTATAGCAACAAACTTCGTTAATTTATGCTAATGACTGAGAAAGGCACCACAGGTTATAAGATTTTGTGAATCGGCTAGGAAATGATACAATAAAACAATAAACAATAAAAACAGTCACAGATAATACTCTGAAGAAAGTAATTTGTCCACCTCATTCAGCAGGCATCATTTAGTTTAAAACTGTAGTTTATTCTAACTCCAGATGAGGAAATTGGATACATCAAAAGCTACTGTTTTCACTGCTGCTTTTAGAAGACATAGGTGCTAACAAGGAAAAGAACAGAGAGTGGAATTCTGCTCAACTGTGCAGACCCAGGACAGCTTTAGGAGCAAAGTGTCCAGAAGTGCAGGGCTGAGACAGGAGGTGGCATGTGGACCACCACCAATAGCATGTGTAAACCAAACCACTAAACCCTTGTTTGATGGCATTTGTTCAACAGATTGATTGGGTGGTTTACACCCATGTTTTCCCAACCAGGAGTATTTAAACCAGTAGGTCTCCTCAGCAGATATATGGATCATGTTTATAGGCAACAGTTCTGAGCAAATACAATAGGACACAGTTTGGAAGGGATTGCAGACCCAGACATATATAGGAACAGATGCAGAAATTATCCAGCATAAAATGAACCTCACTACCATACAGGAAATCTTTGATGAACTTAGATCATGGAATCCCAGACTGGTTTGTGCTTGAAGGGACTTCAAAGCTCGTCCAGTTCCAACCCCTGCCAGACACCTTCCACTAGAGCAGCTTGCTCCAAGCCCCTGTGTCCAACCTGGCCTTGAACACTGCCAGGGACGGGGCAGCCACAGCTTCTCTGGGATGTCATGGATACACTTCTGCCAGGGCTTCATGGAAATGGCCAAGCCAGCAAGGTTTCACTGGAGTCATATCGGATAATGGCCACCTTTAGAAAGCCCTAACTGATTGCAGAACCCCAACACTTTTGGTTTCAAGTGCTTTTTGAAATCCCATCCCATGTCTCCCTCATTGTCATTTCTAAGGTGCACAAAGCTACTGCTTGTTGCCACTTCCCTGTAGAAACAGGAATAACTCAAAGATAGATTTTCTGTTTAGTAAATAGATCTGGATTGAATTATTCAAAAAGGCCAACAATATCCAGCCCCAGAAAACTAAGAAAAGGCATAAAAGACTCCAGAGCTAAGGGGCTTTTATACAGCAGCCAATTGTTATGACTCCTTTTAATTAAATACAAATGAATTAATTGATATGAAGTACTGCTAGGCAATTATTTTCCTGACATTTTGTCTCTTTTGAGACACACTTGTTTACTGCATCTATCATCTGCCAAAGCCTACCACCATTCTGCACTCTTTTAAACACATAAAGAGTTAAAACTAAGTTTGTACTGTCAGAAACTTTTACATTAATTTCATATTTGTGTTAATGGTACGCACATTAGACCCAATAGTATTCACATCTTTTAATCCATCTGCCGTCCCTAGGCCATCATTGTACATGAGATACTGCATCTTAATGAATTTTTCTGGTTAAAGATTTTTAAATAAATGAATAAATAAATAAGTAATGAAACACTGATTTTTAGCTCACTGTACACAAGTTTACCGGTTGGTACTTTTTGCTTTCTGGTTTGCAGTGGAATATTTTCATCATTTTTCAAAGATATGCATGAAGGTACAAAAATGATGGCTGGTTTCAGAACAAACCCACAGCAGCAGCAGCAGCAAGCAGTATATTAGCCTTTAAGCAGCAGGCAAAATTGAAGGGTTACCTGGAAAACCATAACTGGCCAGAACAATTTTATGTCCTCTGATTATCTTGGGGAATTGGTGTGCTCGAGCTACCGCATGACACATCCTCCAGCATGCATGTGATCCATTTTCTGATGTCAATGCCACGTCCCCTTGCGACTCAAACATGCGGGGTGAGATCACAAGTGACTTGAACCCTTTAGACACAAGCAAGATATATTTCAGTGTGAGGAGGAAAGCATCCAAAGGACTTTTAAACTGGTTTTGGCGTGTCAAGGGCTTAGGTCTATGGTATCGAGCAGCTCCTAGAAGCAGCAACTCTTCAGGGAGCTGCTGGCTGTGAAGCACGTTGTGGACATCCAGGACACCCAGAAGTTGAGCCCCCTACCTGTCAGGGCAGTAATATAAGCTGGCAAGCTGTAGATCTGGCTATCTATATGATACTTTTCTGTTGTGTACATTAAAATAAATAGCAGGCTAGAGAGTAATTAATTTACCATCAGTGAACTGAGTTAGCCTACTGGAGCAGAAAAAGCCTTCAGAGACAGGTAACCTGAAACTGTGCACACACATTTAAAGACTGAAGTACTCAGAAATGCCATTGAATGTGAATATTGAATACCAGTTGACTTAAAGTCACCACATATATGTTGAACTCTAGCTATACATTAGGCTTAGTGCAGAGAAAGCAGTTACTTCTGCTAATAATAGAATCCCAGAATGGTTTGGGTTGGAAGGGACCTTAAAGCTCATCCAGTTCCAACCCCCTGCCATGGGCAGGGACACCTTCCAGTAGACCAGGTTGCTCCAAGCCCCATCCATCCTAGCAATTCTACGCCAGCTCTACTCCTAAACAAAAAGAGCCAGGCAGCCAGATATGTCTTCTACACCAACACGGTCTTCTACTCCCAAAGCAGCACTGTTAGCAGATCAGTAGGATGTGCTAAAGACCTTCATATAAGATACAACTGGTAAGACTATTTACAGCACTGCAGCAATTATGCAATCAAAAGCAATGAATATTTTGCCAATTTTTTAATCACAGTTACTATGGTATTCCTGTCTGTCACCATTAGAAAGGCATGAATCAGATTCCCTAAAACATGTCATTGCAGGGGATACAAATAAATCTGCTTTGGATTGTACAAGTTTTACAGAATAAATCACATTTTTCAGCCTCTTCTCTTTAACCACTAAGGCTGCATTCTTGCTTTCTCTGGGAGAGGGGACTTTTGTGTACTTGCATGACTCTAGGACCTGGGACTTTGATATGTCTTGACTATGTCTGGTTTCTCTTAGTGGTTTGGGCTATCAGCAAGCTCCTATAACCTTTCCTTTTGATCAAAGGCCATGAATGGTCATGCAAAAACTTACTTGAGGAGAGCGCCTCTGGTTTTCCTATTTACCTATCACCCGGCTAGACATTTTTACACATTAATCATACTTAGATGACTTAGCAAAAGCCATCAGTCACTTAACAAACTGTCCCATCTTTATCTGGAGGTAACAGATGACTGCTGGCTATCTGTGCCTGCTAGACAGACCATGCAAAGCTCCTGATGAAAGGCAGCATGCAACCAAAATTACAGACACAGCACGCAGAACTTGGCACAGCTTTAAGCTGCCCCCTAAACAAAGATAGAGGAAGAGATGGGTGAGTGGAAACTATACAGACATCTCCCCCTGCGTCTCCTCGGGGGCCTCTGGCAATGACCAGCTTTTTGGAAAACTCAGGAACTAGCAATTCCTGCCACCACCTGGACAACAGGGAAAAGCAGACTGTGTGGGTAACGCCATCCCTTTTTAACAGGGCAGGGATAACTGCACAGAACTCGACCTCACTGCTTCAGAAACTACTACAACACTCGGGGTGCAAAGCGTGGCTTGAAAATAAAAGACCTTTCTGTGGCCTTCTTCTGACCTGCCCATGTCAAACACCAAGCTTTGCCAGATTACTCCCACTGGCTAAACTAGCAGAGAAGTTTCTTTGCCTCACCAGGAATAAAATGCTGGTGTTTCTGAAGCTGAAATTTCATAGTAGGTCTCCTGAGATGCCATGCATGAATAATGAAATAATTGTGTCCTCATTGCTTGAGCATGTTACCATCCCTGCTAGTGCTGCTGCTGTTCCCATTTTCACTGAGGTAGCATCAGCGTGGCCAATACCTGCTGAAGGATGAATCGTTGTGCAGCACCAGTCCTGGCAATGCTGTCCGGAAACCATGTAATAATGAATGAAGTCAATCTCCCAGCAAGACATCAGGAAGATATTTCAACCATTTCCTTTTCTTTTTTTTTAAATAGAGCTCACCCTTTCCCTCTTTATGCTGTTTCCTAAAAATCCATGGGCCGAAAACAGAGCAGCCCCATTTATCCCAGTGCACGTGCAGCTATTGCAAAGTTAACTGCAAGGATTCACAAGTGTTTGTAGGACGGTGCTTCTGCACCAGGATTTTCTTCCCGGATACCCCCCATCTTCCCCAGTGCACGTTACTGTCACACCCAAGAGCAAGACGGTCCCATTAATACATCACACCTCAGCACTGTATCATGTATTTCAAGGCTTTACAATACAATAAAATTTACAGCTCGTATAATTAAGAATATGCCAGATTAAACAAATTAAAGCTCAACTTTAAAACTGAAGGCTCTATCAGATCAAGACATTATGCAGGAAAGAAATTTCAGATTCAAATCAACAACATCTGAAGGCTCAGAACACAAAAGCTGTATAGGAGTTGCTAGGAAGCACTATGAGACCCATTTCCTAACCTCAAGGTACAATTCATGGCATGGGGCATTAGAAGGTCACGAAGATTAATTGAGTGCAAGGGTTAGTTGGAGATTTGTGGGGAAGCTGCACTGTTCCTGTGATTTCTTTTTTTTTCTTTCATGAAAGTAAAAAAAACCCAGCTTCTACTGAAATTTGCATTCATGAAAGGCCGTTTGTCATTCTGGTTCATTCCTGGGACCAAGAGTATGGAGCAGAAACGAAGAGAAGATCAAGCACCCACCCTGTGCAGGCAGCTTCAGTGGCAGTGGTTACCTCAGGAGGTATTTGCATAGTCTCCCCAACAAGGATGCTACTCCCTGCTTGACCCTGTGTGATGCTTGGCTCCACGAGTAGCTTCACAAATAAACTCAGCTTTATTTATGGTTGGCATTCTTGGCTACAAGTTCACACTGGTGGATCATGTTGAGTTTTTCATCAATCAATACCCCAAAGTTCTCCTCGTAACTATTCTCAATCTAGTCTTCTGAAGCCTGTGTTTGTGCTTGGGATTGCCCCAGCCCAGGAGCTTGCACTTGGCCTTGTTGAACTCCATGAGGTTCACATGGTCCCACCTCTCCAGCCTGTCCAGCTCCCCCTGGATCCCATCCCTTCTGTCAAGTGCATCACAGCACCACACAGCTCGGTGTCATTGGAAACTTGCTAAGGGTGCTCGATCCCACTGTCCATGTCACCAACAAAGATGTTAAACAGCACCAGTCCCAACACTGACCCATGAGAAACACCACTCATCACTGGTCTCCACTTGGACATCGAGCCATTGACCACAACTCTTTGAATGTGACCATCCAGACAATCCTTATTCATTAAAACCATAGAAACACAGAAGAAGTAAAATTTCTCAAGGTTCTTGTCACCATTTTTCTTTACCATATTTGGCTATTTTTCATATAATAATAAATTATTTTTGGACCCAGTTTATCTTCTCTCACATCCAAAACGGATTCTTTTAAAATGTAAGTTATGAAGTTTTCAGGCTTTTTCTCTTATTAGATTCCTTGCAAGGTAAGAACATGGATGACAAACAATATGAACACCAAGTCTTGGAATTCAATACTGAATACTATATTGCATATCATGTTGTATCAGGCACTAAGAAAAAGAATCTTTCTTCATAAAACAGGACACCAGCGACAAAACCAGAAGCCTACAAACAGCAAGCATAACCCTGTATCTGTGCAGATGTCCCCCTCCTATATACCATTCTTTGCATACAAAGTTCAATGAACAAGTAGTTGTGTGCTACTGAGAAATGACACTACTATAGATTTTTACAATCATCTGAGAAACTTATTTTAAAATAGCTCTGAGGTCAGCAACAATCTCCATTTTCCCATTTGTTTCAGAAAGGCTGTGCATGACATTGGCATTAGGTATATGTATTAGTGAGTATATATAAATACAGAAATATTTGTTTCAGTTTCAAAATCATGTTTCATATACAGTTTGTGCTAGATTTCAATAAGCATCTAATTAAGATAGATTTTTTTCATCCACTGCTCTTGCAAATTCTATTTATCGGAGCTGCTTCAAGTACTGCAGACTATCAAAACAGCAACCAAAGCTGCAAGATCAGCAGAAAGGTATTTTCCAACAAAAGGGGCAAAAGGCAGACCAAGACAAATGCTAAATTAAGGTACAAATAAAGCAAAAGTGTTGATGGCATTTAAAGATCACATTGCCAGTAGGTATCTGGCATGTCTTCAGCAGTGATCACACACACCCAGTTTTCAATTTTCATTGAACAAGTTTAATTAGCATGGTGCTAAGCTACTCCTGAATAACCCACCCAACAGTTTCAAGACAAAACCTGTCCCCATTTCTAGCCATCATCTCTTATAAGGAGCTTCAACAGACTTTTCCCTTGCTCCTTACTGGAAGGTGTGGAGGAGAAGCAGAGCAGCAATGTGCATGTGGAAGCAAACCCAACAAAGCAAGCACCATGATTTGCATATCACAGATATGTTCAGTAAAAACTACAAGCCCCAAATCTTGGATTTCTGATACTTTAGAATTGTCTTTTCTATTTTAGTTTGGGAATGGAGGTATGGAGATTTTTTGTTTGAACCTCTTAACATTTACATATGGCAAATGGAAGTAACACAAAGAAAAAAATGAATTATTAATATTAAGCACATTGTTGTCCTTGTTGACAAAACTAGCAAGTCTACTAAATGCAGCTAAAATTTTCAGGACATCAAGAAACTCTGAGCTAGTAATGTCTTTGTCATCTTATAACACTCGGGCTATTTTTCCCATCATTTAAACATAGAAAGAAAATGTCTTGCTTCCTTATTTAGCAGACTTGGAAAACCATTATCAATCATCAAAAATATGTATTAGACACATTTATTCCCCTGACAAATTTATGCCAGAAAACTGAGAGACTTATTATAGAACCTCTTCCCACAACAGAAAAAAGAATAGAATCCATGATTTCATGTGCTTCTCCGCAGTCTTAGAATTTGGGAAACAAAATCTTTACCCAGCAGCACACCACTTGGAGCCAATATCTGATAGTTTCCTGAGAAAAATCTTTCCTTTGCTAGGTTCATATATTGAAAATATCATAAAGGTATTATTATCCACTGTTACTATCTAAAACTCTACAAAAGTAACTGTATTAAATGGATTTTTTAATCCCCATACATTCTAGTAATCAGTAAAGGAGGTTTAAACCTATTTTTTCTATCACTATTAGGAGAGGGGAAGACTCATAAGACACACATTTTAGGGATATAATTTATTACAAAAGTTCCACTGTGGTTATGTTTTGTGAGGGTTTTTTTTTCATCAGCAGTGAATCTCTGCTCATCAGGATTTGTAATAATACACTTATTGTATCTGATGTTGGGAATCCATCCTTTGTAATACTTCTTGACATAATTGCAGCTTTTGACATACTCAATCGTGGGATCCTTCTAAACCATCTTGAAAAATATGTTGGTCTTTCAGGTTCGGTTATTCAGCAGTTCAAATCTTATTATAACCATCGACTACAGTTTGTTAATATAATTTCTTTCCATTCCTCCTCTTACATTGTCATCTGGAGTCATCTGTTACAATGTCATCTGCAGTCCCACAGGGAACTCCTCCTGGTTCCATGAGCTCCTTTATCTACCTGCTGCCTTAAGGAGCTACAAAACCCCAGCTACAGAGACATGGGCTCTCTCATCACACTTCAGCTGACATTCAGCACTTTAATTTTCTATTCCTTGTGCCTATTTGTTTGATCAATATTCTAATGCTTTTCCTCCTGCTCAGCTACTTAGATGAGACCCAGTTAAAATAAAAATAATAATAAAAAAAGGAATATTTTTTAAACATTTCGAAATGACACCCCAGACAGATAGAGGCAAACCAAGTTTTTGATTACATACCTTTTTCACAGCCAGGTGATTCATATTATTGTGCTTTTCGATTCCAGAATTGCTTTATTTATTTATAAATTTCCACATATTTGAGCATGTAAAAATGCCCAACAATACCATAAAAACTCAACTATAAGCTATAAAAGAAAAGGCATGAAGTAAAGAAAAGGAGTGAAGTAAAGGAAAAAAATCAGTTCTGAGTTGCATCCGGATTTCACCAGCTAAACTGCTATTTATGATGCTACCTCTATAGTACAGTACCAGTCAATATGAGTTACAGTACCAGAATCTGAATTTTAGTGTATTATATTACCACATATTCCTCATAAAATGCAACCAGAGCTGCTATATCAGAAATACTGGGTACCTGTTTCTTCCACAGTTTGGTGGGTTACACCAAACACCTAGAGTTTAAAAAATCCAACTCAGTTCTCAATAGCACAAACGCATTCCCTCCTTCTGCACCAGGAGTAAAAGATCAGCAGTGAGTAAAAAAGAGAATCATAGAACTATAGACCGGTTTGGTTGGAAGGGACCTTAAAGCTCATCCAGTTCTAACCCCCTGCCATGGGCAGGGACACCTTCCACTAGAGCAGGTTGCTGCAAGCCCCATCCAACCTGGCCTTGAACACTTCCAGGGATGGGGCAGCCACAGCTTCTTTGGTACCTGCCTCTTCCCCTGAAATGGCAAATTGGTAATTTTTGATATTTTGTATTTGCACAAAAGGACACAGAAACTCTGCCTGAAATATGGCACTGAATCCTGCTTGCAGAAATGACACTCAAACCTAACTTTACTGAACCGTGAAAAACAGTTGCACAAATAACATTGAAATTCAATAGGAGGATCTTTAACCACTTAACTTTAGCCAACTAGAAGATCACTCAACTGTAGTGTTCTTAGAGTCCATTTCTTCTGCACAGCATCTTCTTCACCACTTGTCTGGGAGAAACTTAACCACTCACAGCCTGTTAATGCTCCTCAAACTCATAACTTGGGTTACTTTATTCATCATCATATTCATACTCTCTGCATTGATTCGTATTAAACCTTACAAAGCTCAGGAAGTGCTCAAGGCTTAGACAAGGCCTTAGACAAAATTGTCATGGCAGAGATGGAATGTTTATGATCAAGCCAAATAGTTGTGGTAGACCATGAAGGAAACAAGATCTTTGGCAAAATACCTCAGACACTTGAGTCCTCCATTGCCTTTCCATGGGGAACACAGCTTCGGTGATTGGAGCCCAGTACCATGCAGGGAGCCCCAAGGGTTCCTTAATTTTCCCTGACTATACCCCAGCCTGGTAATGACATCCATCTTCAATCCATGTAACAGGTGCTTCTATACCCCAGCATACTGTCTAAAATCTGTTTTGTTGAATTAGTCTTTTGCCAGCTTTACTGCGTTGTTAGGAATATTTCCATATTTCACAGTTTAATGATTACATTTCATTTCTGCTATCTTCTGCTGTGTACAAATTCAGTGGGACTCCTGGGAAAAATAGTATAAAGAGAAAAACTTATGGATTGGGTTGCTTTTCATATGCATTTTTATAAATGCAGCAGTTTAAAAGCAAGATCAAAATAAGAATGAGATAAACATTGGGGTGGGACAGAAGTGAAAGGAAGAAAGAAACCCTGGTTATATGCAGCAGTATTTTAAAGTTATTTTCTTTTATGTCACCAGATCCTCTCCTTATTTCAAATTCCCCAGTTATCACCATGTTTTGAAAGTTTCTTGACAGAGGAAAACCTTTAGTTATATGCAAGATTTCTGGATTGCATCTGACTACAATGCTAATTATGCTTAATTTCTGTGTCTATACATAAGGAAGGTTGAAAAATCAACGTAGCCACATGCAATCATCTTCAAAGTGCATTTTAAGTTCTTTTCTTGTTAACAGTGGTGTTGCTGTCGCTGAGCAACCCTAATGCAAATTAAAAAATTAATGGATCTGGCCTGAGAATAATTATTGTGGAAAAGGCCTGGACTGTGCCTTTTCCAAATAAACTACGCAGGATTGATGCCGAAATGACCCAAGTGGGTCCTACTAGCTTATTCAATAAGGGTCCACTCAAATTCCATCTGTGAACATTTGGTCAGCCCTTTTATGGCAATGAAGCTATTCCTCCAAGTTCATATTAATTTTTGTGCACATCTGCACGCTCACCTAATCCCTACCCACATGCCACTTCAATTACAATTAAAAGAACAAGTTAAAGCTTGGGCAAATTTTAATCACAATAAAGTCTGTAGGGTTATTTAAAAAAAAAATAATCTAGTTCTATCTTTCCACATTATTTTAAAAAAAAACTAGACAGGCTGGGGAACCTTGTGGTTTTGATTTTGCCTTGGATGCAGAGCAACAGGCACAAGTGTCATTGGACGTTGGTGCTGTCGTAGTTCGAGAGAGCAGCACTCAACAGCACTCAGAGTGTGGCAAAGTATTTTGTTGCATAAATCTGGAGTTTATTCTAAGATCAACAAGTAAATTACTGTTTTCAAGCTCTGGTTGTGATCCCTGAATGCACACAATCAGTGTCATTATTTTAAGCAAACAATTGCAAGGGCTTTAAATAAAGAATGCAGTGCGCAGAGCATTTACATTTTAAGCATAGCATATTAATAGGAAGGAAGAAGGGAAAGATGACAACTAGAAATGTCAGCTGGTTTAATCATACTTAATATGAAAAGACTGCTATAACTTTAAGAATGCAGCTTAGCTGACTTTGGAGCTTAGGTTTTTATTTTTCTGCTTTATAGCATGCTTCAAAACTACTTGGACAAATACAAAACAAGAATTACAGTGCACCATAAGTTATTTTAATATCCTGTAGTGGTGTATACTTCCAATGAAATCCCAAGACTATTATTAAGGTTCTGTGTTTGTGTGAAAATGTCAAGTTGTTTCGAGTGACTACATACTCTAAATTATATATAACTGTTACTTTATAGCTAATAGGCACTAAAATTACTTTAAAACAGAAATGTAAAGTTATATTTTCATCCTTTTTGACAGATAATAAAGCTTATTTATGAGATGCATTTTCTCAAGTATTAAAATATCTAATATTTACAAAAACATTAAAAATACCAGTACTTGATATTTAAGCAAGAAACAGAGCCATCACAGAGATATTTTCCTGTATATATCCAGCGCGCAGCCAAATAGATGATAACACAATAATTTCACTTGTGAAAGTCATCTGTTAAAACAGTAAAAACCAAAAAAGATTGTGTCTCAAAATGAGATTTAGATGCTTTTCCTCTCCCTGCCCGTCATTAAACTGCAGGTACAAAATCCTCATGTAGATCTTTCAGATCAAACGATGCCACTTGATATACTCCCACCCTTTATTTTAAATTGCATCCACTAAGACACATTGCTTAATTGCTTTGTTGTCGTGTCCCTACCCGAAGAGGCAGAGGGAAAAGAAGTTACTCCTTTTTACAAGCGCAATGGAAAGGGACATGAGCACGAGAGTAATTTCTTCCCTTGTAAACTCCCGTTAAGATGGAGAATTTATGAAAGGGAAGATTGCTGTTGGCGTGATGTACACTTAAGCACATACACCACCGCTAACCCACCAATTACTCAAGGTCTAAAATAAAAAGGCTTCACATGCAAATTATTGTTGTCTATTCCTCCCGAGCACTTAGTAAATAAAAACATATAAACGTCGGGATCTATCTTGTTATCCGCAAAGTGTGAGGGATATGGGTCGGCATCAGCCCTGATGCATCCCAGTTTGAAGGCAACCTTCACAGAAGGTTGCTGCACGCTTGTTGCGGAGTGGCAGCGGGAGCTAATTGCTAACCCTCTGCTGTGATTAGGATTACCTCTTCTGCTGAGGGGCTGTGGCTAAATTTATGCTTCCTAGTCCTGCTACTCTGCTGTACAATATTATGCCAAAACATGAACAAAAGAAAATTACCCTGAAGCAATGGAGTGCCACAACGCATTGTCGCTATTAATCTTTTAGTAATGGCAATGCTAATTTGACATGATGCATAGTAATTTATTAATAGAAATATTTGAAGTCCTAAACTTAAAATATTCTGTGTGAGAAAAGACAGCTCTGGAAGGGGGTAGGGGGATGCAAAGCTTTTCACCTCCAAAGTGCTGCCTCTGTTTTGACCCCCATCAGCACCAGCATGGAGATGTGTCCTAGTGATAGGCAAAAGGATGAGACCCAAGCATTTTGAGGGGAAAATAGATTAATGCTTTCACAAGGTGAACCCATGGGCTGTGTGGGGCTGAGACCTCCATTCTGGGCACCAGCCCTGGCCATGCTCAATGTTCCTGCAGTCATGGAGAGGAAGGAGGGTTAATGCCAGGTCCTTGGCAATTATTGCCCAGTGCTGGTCGGCAGGGGATGCTCCTGCATCAACCAGCTCATTGCTTCCTGGGAGAGGGGGGCAGCCGGGGTGCAGACCCCGGGGCCCCTGGCCCCCTGCACTGAGCCCACTGCCCAGCCTTGGTCTCAGCAGGAGGGCACAGCAGGTTGCTCCCGGGCATCGGCGCTCCTACAAACTGTTTGGCCGTGTTTATAAAAGGACTAATCCGTGTTCACATCGTCCGGGCTTTGTTCCTTCTCCTGAGCCATCATTAACTATTAATCGAGGGTGGGTTTCTTCAAAGGTCTGCTCCATTTGTTGTTTGCTCTCGGAAAACAGGAGCCCATTTAGGATTTCAGAGAGCACTAGGAAGACAGAGATATTTGTAAACACTATAATGGTCATATTAATAGACTAAATGTGTTTCAATTAAAAAAAAACAAACAAAAAAAACAATGAAAAGAAAAGGAAGGAGTGGGTTTCTTTTCTATTGAACCTGGCCAGAAGAACTTAATGATTTGTTACAAGAGAGACACTGAAAAACCTCGGGAAGCCTTAAATTCCACCTGTCTGATTAATGTCAAGGTTACGTTCGATCTACATTGGTAGCACACATGAATTTCATGTCCCAAGACCTTAGCGGGAGTGGATGTAACATGAGCTATTATTTATTGGTGATAATGGCCACTAGCCAAGGTAAAACCTGGTACAATACATTAAAGCACTGCATTGTCTTGGGAATGAGGCCATTAATGCAGGTCACCTGCACTATATAGTGCAGACCGGATTCAGGTGGAAGCCATCAAAACCTTCTTCTTAAACTGGAAAATAAGCAGAGTTCAAACCTTGCTGTATCAATTAAGAAAAAATGCTTGCCGGTCTTCTGTGGCCTGCCTTTCCCTGCACCCTCTGAATAATTTCACCTTGTGAAAAGTTTTGTAAGCTTGTTTTCACATCTCACTATGCAATCCTTGGTCTGGAGAGTTTGGGAATGGGACATGTTTTAGTACATTTTACAGTAAGACCTTCTGGTAATGTACTGCTTCCTTCTCTATGAACCACAGAATCGAAAATATTTACTCACAAGCCTCCTTTACTGTGAATAACACTATTGAAATGCATCACTTCAGAATATTAATGGTATGACTCCAAGAACAAGGCCAGAATCTTATCCAACAGATGCAAGGCAACCTCTGGAAACTCATTTCTATTAAGAAGCAATAGCTCCCAACACCATCACAAATAGAGCACCATCAACACCCCAAAAAGGATTCCTCTACGCATTAGCCTCACACATTGCACTGCGTTCCAGCAGCCAAAACCAATGAAATATCCCCATCTATGTTCTCTCATATTCTTTCCATCCTCCCCAGATGGTGGGGTCGGCTTCCAAACTTTAACGATCACAACCCTGTTGGGCAGTTTATTTGTTTTTGAGGAAGTGTGAAGTGCCTGTGGATACTTTTTAACTTCAGGCAGTGGAAGACTTCATTTATAACCTGATACCTTATTATTTGACTTTCCTAAACCTCTCTTTTCCTTTTGTTGCTTCAATCTATCTTATATCACCACTCAAGCTAGACAATGATAAAAAATAAAGGTGTTTTCTTTTGTCATGTAGAAAATTTGATTCATTCGTTGTCTTTAACAGGCCTTCAGACCACCAGACATATGTTCAATGTTTGGCAGCAATAAAAAACAACAACAGCAGCTAAACAAATATATATATTTGTAAGGATTATGAATCAGTGCAAGTTATTCTGGCACTACTTTATGTAAGACATTAGTGGGAGTATATTTGAAATATTGTGTGCAATTCTGGTCACTATATTACAGACAGGACATTGTGGAGATTGAAAAGGTGCAGTGGAGGGCAACCAAAATGATTCAGGATTTGGAAGATATAAATGATGAAGACAAATTAGCCGGATTCAGGCTCTGTTACTTAAGGACTTGGCTCTGCAGAATCCCAGGGAGGAGTTGTCCTGTCTGGGTACACCTCTGAGGATGCCCAGCACCCCAGGAAGCCCCCCAGGACCATGGGCAAAGGAGAGCTTCTTGCATGGCTACAGCTCAAAGGGAAATAAGTGGACTTGCAGCTACAAGTTGCGGGAGTAGTAAATAATTCAGAAGCATGAAAAAACTGACAGGGAGGAAATTATCCATCCATTCATGTACTGAATTTAAGATTAGAGGAGCTAAAAAATGCTGCACATAAAGTAGTGCTAAAAGCAAAATATTGCCTTTCAGTCAGGAAAGCGTATTTTTTCTAACTTTTTTCCTTAAGATGGAGAAAATGAAAGGCTCCTTTTTGCACCTGCAAAAAAATGACTTCTGCTGCAGGAAATCAAAAATTAAGGGGTGTACAAGAGTGAAGGAGGATGTGAAGGTGAAAGGGTAAATTCTGTTCATTGCAAGGCCTGCAGCTGACCTGGTGGTTCTTGGTAGGGCCACACCACAGCAATGCCATGCCAGGGCTGCATGAATGAGCCAGCAAAGAAAACTTCTCCTAGAGAGGAAAACGGTCAGAACCAATCACTTCTGAACCAGCTGAAGAAAAGGCAGTAATTCCCAGAATCAGATGTACTTTCTATGTCTTTTCCCTGTTTTTGTTCTAGAGCTCAGACAGACGCTTGAGAAGCAAGAACACAGTTCAATTAAACGTGCTAGCACAAAAATCTCTGTAGGTTTCATTATTTACAAGAGCAAAAGTTCCTACACTTCATCCTAAGCATATTTACACTATTTGTTCAGGCATAAGGGTCTGAAGAAGTAACAGCTTTAGGGGAAGTGGCTGGTGGATGGAGGTCTTCTAAAATACCTATATTCCATCTTTATTTTGCCCAGAAAATTAAGGTATGATAAATATGCATGAATATTTGTTCTGCCGTGAGGTCTCAGTCTGGAAAAGCACTCAAAGCTTTCCTTAATTATGCCCATTTATATGCCAGGCATTGCTGTTCCCGGCACCTGACATACTACAGAGTATTTCAATCTATCTACCCTACACGGGGCAATCTCAGTATCTTACTTGCGGAGTCAGATATTGCTAAGGCTAAATCAATCCTGTGACTGATGTTCAGCAGTGGCTTAAGACATTTAAATATAATATCTGACTTTGGAGGGGATAAGTATTCCACGTCTTGCTACTCTGCACTATTCAAAATGCAGAAAACAGAGATCCACATGCCAGGAAATGGGAGGCAGGAGCCTGAGAGAAAGAAAATGACTTCAAGAAGATGGGAGTGTGACCTCAGTGTTGGCCAGTTCAGGTAATTTTCACCCTCCAGCAGGACTGCGCTATGTCAGAGGCCAAATTACAACCCATCTGGTCAGTGAGACTTGAAGCTCAGGAGATTTTGTGAAGAACAGAAAGCTACAAGAGCTCTATATATCTGTCAAGGGCTAAATTACGTTATGGATGAGAATGGACTTCAGTTTGGGACAGTTCAGAGATCTTTAAGTGAAATTTTCCTACCTAGGCAACACCTGCTCAGCTCCAATTCTTCGGAGAAAACTAGAGCTACAATTTTGAAGGCAAACAAATCCCATTTTTGAGTACCACTTTATTTCCTACTATTTTTTTCCAGCAAGACAAGCTAAATCTGTCATCCCGGCCATGCTCACTTAAGAACTTTGAATGAAAGACATGATTTATTTTCTTTAAGGGGAATTTTTCAGGAGGATGTATAAGGAATATTCATACCAAGAATAACAGGAGCTAACACTTTTATCATAGACAGAAAGCAGCACGACTTGGCCAGAAATTCCTAAAGTATTTACTAGACTTCAGGGATGGGGATCCTACTAGAATAAAAATCTTTCCTTCTCAAAACCTGAGCCATTCTTAGCAAGAACCTTCATGGGATCTTTCATCCTCATGTTGCTCTATACTAGCAAGAAACACTAGGTAATAGTCCATGATATAGTAAATGATCACTTGAGGGACTTTCTAGCTTAGCTGGAAGCCCATTTATGAGAAACATGCTGCAAAACACAGGAGCCTGGTTCATCAGGGCCGCAGGAAAAGACCCAGCAATAAGGTTGACCCCAGTACGTTGGCTCCTCCTCAGGTTCCTGTTGTTGTTCAGAAGAAACCCTGTCCCAGACATGGCAGGATTTTGAGGAAGGGATAAAAGCAGTGGCAACAAGAGGCATTTGTTTATTCAGATATATCCAAAATCCCTCACTGCATCATGATTAAATACCACGCACATATTCTGGGATCTTACTCCTCCAATGTATCAAGTAAATTATAAAAGTATAAGATAGACTGTAGGCATCTGACCCACAATGTTGCTGCAGTCTCCGTCTGTGCAGCCAGATATCACATCAGCAAGCTCAGTCTTTGCCAGTCCTACAGCTTCCACTAGGAAGCTCATTTGACTTTGGTTTCCCTCTTCCAGGCCCAAAGGCAGAATTACTATGAATGCCATGGGTGAGACCCTTGACTAGTTTAAACAAACCTAGCACAATGTAAAAGTAAATCAGTAATCTCATGTGATATTTAAAAGCTAAACTGTATTTAGGTAATGCTATTTAATGCATGTAATATGCCAAATATATTTGAAGAGTATATTTATACTGTAACTCCATTGATTTCCACAACAGGGATGAATTAGGCTTGCCTCTCTTAAGCAAATAAAATAAACATTGTGCTCAATCTTTAACTTTCAAGCTAAGTATGTTCCAGCTCAAACATTCCTGTTGCCTGAGCAGCCTAATAGATTTATTCTCTGATGTCATTTTTCTCATGTCATTTTGGAATTTGATTGCAGCGTATTTAAAATGTTGGTTGCAATCGTAACAAAGTGCAGCATTTAAAACACATTCAACACACACATTGTCCTTGCAGAGTATGGTTATTTGTCTCTGTCCTCTGAGGAAGAACATGGCATGATGAGCAAAACCCGGTGTAATAAAGAAGAATGATGTGCAAAGTCCCACATAAAGAATGGCTCTTTATTTCTTAAATTAAATATGTTTGGGTTTGTTAAATATCTGATAACGGTTCAAACAAAACTGTCAGACAAATAAAGGCATGCTTGCTATTCCATCCAACAAACTCTACAAATACAGAGAAACCTTCACATATGAATAATTGATAAAGGATTAAAACTGTTAAAAGCATATATTTTCCATGCACCAAGGGTACTTGTCTAATAGGTTTCCACTGTGATAAACAAAGTACATCTCCTGCTTCATAATTTCAGGATACTATTCAAATATTAAGCCAAGATGTTTTACTGTTTGCGATGATTTGCAATGGGGTAACCATCACAATAGCATCCAGGTTCATTCTGGGAAGTGTTCAAGGCCAGGTTGGACAGGGCTTGGAGAAATCTGGTCCAGTGGAAGGTGTCCCTGCCCATGGCACTGGGCTGGAACTGGACCAGCTTTGAGATCCCTTCCAATACAAATGAGTCTGGGATTCTGCTAGGAGAGAAAGAGAAACAAGCCATGGCTTTGGGACGGGGGACAAAGTTGGAAAGGGAAACCATGCACAGAGGGGCAGACACAGAGGAAGCATTAGGATACTGCAGAGAACCCGTCACAGCTGCTCAGTGATGTCCACTCAGAGATCCTTTGAGAAAGCAACAAGTTGCACATTTTGTCCTAAAGCATTTGTATGATACTAATATGTTGGTCCAACTTAATAAGAAAGAAAATAAGTTTGTGAAGAAAATCCCTGGTTAAGCCAATGTGTTTTAGCAGTTGTTATAGTGCAGTGATTATTGACTCATTAAAACCAAAGAAAATGAAAATATTTTAGCAATCTTGCATCCATACTGTTAATAGAAATCATACTTTTCTTAATCAGGGAAATACTCACCTGACTGCATTGATGGATTTAGGTCCTCTAATTGTTTTCCACCTTATTTTAAATCAGCTAAAATCAGATTATTGTTCTTTACATTTCAGGGGTATCAACACCTACCCCGGAGCCCACTGGCTTCTCAGTGCTGCCAGAAGCAATTCTGCAGAGGGTATTGCTGCTTCCAGCCTTTGTGCAAGCACCAAACTTCCATCTGAAGCTAGAAAGTGGTTATCATGAACCAGGTGGCTTCTCCTCCGTTACTGAACGTGCCTCATTGTATCTCCATCTCTCCACTTCCTTATTGAAATCTTGTATACAAAATACTCCACCAGTCCCACAGTCCACTGGATTTTATTCCACTATATCTAAAGTGACTCTCCCTGTATTACACCATGTCATTATTCTTTCAGTATCGAAACAGAAGGGGGTTGCACTGATCTTATAAGGCAAAAATAGTTATTTTCCTACAGCCATATTTGGATACTGCTTTAAAATAGCAGTTCTCTCCTCAACAGAAAATCCTTGAGTGCCTGCTATCATTAGCAAGATATTTCACTGAATATTCTGTTGATAACTGACAGTAAAGAAGGGTCACACTGCTGATCTTATGTTATTTAGTGGATCCCAGTAGTAAGTGTGAATTTGGCTGGCTTGACAACGAGGAGAAGCAGAGGTCATAACTGGCCAATGATTCACTGAGTAGCCCTTCAGCTGTCACACTGCTCAAACAACTCACAAGGTCCTCCTCACTGCAGGCCATGTCTATGGTACTGCTTTAGCTAACATCACCTTGCTATTCAAATAGGCACTGAGGACCCAGACACAGACAGAATAGGTGGTAACAGCAGGTTTGTTTCAAGAGCCCACAGAAACCAAAACTTTTCCCAGACTGTCATCAGTTTTGTAAAAGAATAATTCAGATGAGCTGGAAACGTGCATGTTGAAAAGCAAGAAGGTAACAGAAAACTCACAGTGCTTCATTCATACTGCTTACACTTCCAAGGAAAACTTTGCCTTGATTCAAAACACACAGAGAAAATAACTTGGGAGCCAATATTTTAACTCTTCATCTCTATACAAATGGGTTAATGAAACTTTGCATGGGGTTTTGGACTAGTGAACCCTTGAAGAAGCAGCAGTGAGGTGTATCCTGCAGCTGGGATCTCTGGGCTCCAGTGGACAGCTATGAAATGCACAGGGACACCGGTACGAGAAAGCCCTGTCCTTGGCCTCTTCGGGCTGCAAACTGGGAAGAAGCAGCAAGAGCATCCTAACCAGTTTTGACTGCAGTGACAAAGCACATGTGTGGAAGCATGCAGAAAGCCCAGTATAAAAGGACAAAGGGCAGGATACAGGGATTTCTGCAAAGCATTAAGAGTCAGCTTGCTGCTTTGCTAAGTCCCTCATTCTTTTGACCCACAGCAAGGGAGGTTCCACCACCTCACCCAGGATACACACAGGAACCACAATGTCCCCCCTCTAGATTTTGGGCATAAATTCAATGTGCAGTGTCCCTTTAAAAAAATCCCAATTTGCCTTTTCTCCCCCCAAAAGAGAAAGGAAAAGTAACGCAGGAGCCTTCAACTGTGAGCCAGTTTGTTGCGCACAAGTCATCCAACACTCCTAAAAGAGAGCTAATTTTTTTAGCATCCATTGCTTTCAAAGCAACCAACTAAATGCAGAAAAGTGGGCCCTCCCCAAGGGACTGCCTCCTCCCTGTGATGCAGATCGCCTGCAGCTAACATGCAAGTAGGACAGAAACAGAACTTGAAAATTCTCAGCCCTACAGAGGACTCCATGAAAGACAAAGGAAAAATGGTTATTTGGCATGCAAAAACTGGCTCCCTGTAGCTGCCCGTCTGGGAGGGCTCCCCTGCAACCGCTCGTTAGTGGCAACAGCAAATAACTTGTAAATATAGCCATAAAGATATCTGTGTTGATATTAATATGCATGCATCAAACCTGAATGACCTTAAGCACCGTATATTTCAAATGCCACAGAAAAGTGAGACACTTAACACGTTACAGTGTGGCATTTTCTATTGGGCTTTCTGCTAACTGCTCACGCAAATGTAGAGGAGGCAGAGTTTTACAAAGCCCTGTTTTGTCTGTCTACGACACAGGAGCTCATTTCCTCCTCAACATTAAATTGCATTAAAAATATATATATAAATTACAGAAAGCTACAAGAAATGCTTTCAAAAAGACAGGGAAAAGACAAAAAGGAGGAAACGAAAGAAAAAGCCCTGGTACAAAATATATGCAGAATTTGTTTTCCAATGAAGGTCTAATAGGGCTACCTCTTAAGTCTGGATATGTAAAAAATTGCCCTTTTCACAGCTGATAAAATACAAATTAATCCTTAGAGGATTTAATATGTGCCTATTTATTACTTTCAAGTATGAAAGTACTGCTGCAATTAATATAGCCTACACTACTGTATGCGCTGGGCTGTAGCATTGTCTTTGAAACAGGAAATATATGCAAAGCTTTTCTATACAGATAGGTAGAGAAACACACACACATACATGAAATGAATATATTTCGCCTTAAAATCTGCAGGAGTAGGTGTGATGCAGTGCCTTTTCAAAGGCTGAGCATCCAGAGTGCCTCCGTTTGTTCCACTGCTGCTGCCATGAGTCAACATGAACTCCAAAGCTTTAAATTAAGGTGTCTTAGGGGTATGGAATAATGTTATTTGTTTGCAACTATAACTTGGCTTTATTCTGAGAATTGCAAACATTTTAAAAATTAAAGAAACCTTTCTCTCTCGTCACAGATTCATGTTTATTTAACCTCCAGTTCTTTATTTCTTTCTTTATTTAAGTACTATGTCATTTATTTGCTTGTGTTCCCACAATTAACTCTTGGAACCCCAGTTCCAAATCCCCAGTCAAACAATGGAGCTTGTCTCCAGTTAGTGAAGAGTTGTCATTTCAGAAATTCTCACTCTATTTGCCGGGAAAAAATACTCTTTACTTGCCTACTCCTATGCACATCTATTTATTTTTTTCCATCTCTTTAGCATACATTGGCCAGGTGACAAGTTTCTAGCTCTTTGTGCACCTGAAACATCTGCTGACTTTGAAGTTAGTGATTCATACCCAAATGCTTTTAGAGCCATATTCCAAATTTCTTATTGCAAATGTAGATATGTGTGTGTGCATGTGTTTCTCATAATATATATATAATATATATATGTGTGTGTATACATATATGCATTTAAATAATAATAATAACCTTTGGGTTATTCATTTATCTTCCATGATTTCGAAAACTTGCATGGCGGAAACAGAGAAATGAAAATTATTCCATTTTTATCCTTCAGTAATGAATCCCCCAAATTACCATAAGCCTTGTTCTTTAAGTTCAGGGTAATGAGTCAGATTTTATTCATATTTTTTGAAGGGTCGAATCTCTGTTTGATAGTCTCCCTTTGTTTATTCATCACCAAAAGTCTATATAATTTCCTGCGTGGTCGTTTATTTGCAGTTCTCTCCCGTAGTATTTATTTAGGGTAAAAGACCACCTCGGTGGGAGTGGAGGAGAGCAGCACTTGTGCATTACGCTGCCTCTCCCGTCCCATCTCAGCCCATGGAGCTCTTTTGACAGACAGCATGAAAAAAAATCTGCATAAGGAAAAGTAACTGACAGCTGGGGTCAGACTCTCTCTGTTTAATGACACTGCCAGTTACACATTTTGAATTGTTTAAATATGAGTCTACAGCTTCAACGATCATCATCTCACTGGTTCCACTTTTCATACCCAACAGCCAGGAAAGTGACACGTAATTACACACTTACTGATGGTATCGCCGGGGCCGATAATTAAAACTGCCACGGGAGGATTGCTATTGCTAGTCTACAGCTGGGATGTTGTCAAGAGGTAGAAACTCCAGCAGCTTTTAACGCTATCTTCTTACAGGTGGACCACGGGCGCCGGCGGTGAAGTAATAGAAAGGCCTCAGCACATCATTCACAATGTCTCGCACAAATGAAGAAAATCTATTAACAATCCAATAAGTGAAATACAAACACGCTGACCCAAGGGTTAAACTGTCTGGGTGGACGCTCCGCTCGCCGACGCGACGCATTGTTCTTTTTTTTTTTTCCCTTTTTGGATGTGTTTACAGAAAAAAAAAAACCCTGTCAGGAATATTTTGCCACCTTCAGTAGCACAAAGGGATGCTGGGCAGGCTGCACAGAAAGCAGCCCTGTTTACTTCCGATGAGCTCATTGCTTCTTGATGACTAACTAAAACTCAGGGACAAGGAACGAACACGCTGCCAAAGATAAACAGTTGAGGAAACACGGAAAGATCTCGTTTTGCACGGTAGGTTTTGTTAAATAACCAGTGCTCGGGGCGTTGCGCTGGATATTTGTGTCCTGCCTTGGCAAAAACATGAGCAGTAAATTCTTAAGTAAAACATACACAAGCAGTTCCGAACCTGCAACATAAAGCTGGAAAAATCAGCACGGCCAAGGTAATTGAGTGCTCGATGGACAGCCCAAATATAAGCTAGGCTTGTTATTGGTTTGATGCTTGATTACTAACAAACCACCCCTGGTGTTCCTCCTTTTTTCCTCTGATGAAATGGAGATTGAAATGTGACCAAGTTATGGGGGAATCAGTATCTGCATAGTACTTGCTACTTGCTTTATTTCAAGTTTTCATATTGTACTTCTCAAACTTTGCTGAAATAATGTAGAAGAATAAAGCCTTGACCTTGCAGTGTTGTGTACAAGAACCAGCACCGAACTGGCAGCTTTCTCATGTTAGTCCCCTCACACACAGCCACCGACCATTGAGACTCAATGTGACCTCAGCTCTGAGCCATACTGGGTTGAGACAAGGTGTGTTTTGGCATGAGAGCAGCTCCATGTTTGCAGGTTTGATCCCCAGTCACTGAGCTCAACCATCTCAAGGGCTTCAACTGGGCTGTGGCCAAGGCAGTCACAGCTCCAGGCTTCCCATTAAGCCCCCTCCCTGCCTTCAGAGGAGATGTATGTTTTCAAATGCCATCCGCAGGCAGCTCCTTCGTGCCCCCAGAGCCACAAGAACTCTCCTGGCACACCACACGTGCTCTTTCATCCTTCCCATGGCCAGTGTCCCCTTTCTGACTGCCTTCATGAAATGTCCCTACCAAATTTGGGAAGCGATAATGAGGACACGTATCCCCACACAGCCTTTGCATGCCTCTCACAGCTTGGCCCTGGTGAATTTATTCGTGCTGGTCATGAATACCAGTCATGCTGGTAAGAAGCTCCTTCTCCAGAGTCCAGAATGCATAACTTTCATCTGTCACTTTGCCTTAAAACATAAAAATAGAGTAAGCATCACAACCAATCAACCATTGCCCTTGCATTTAAGCAACCTTTTTGGCATGTTAGACTGATCAGTGTTTATTAAACCTGGTCTCTCTGTATATCAAACAGGCTTTAAAAGGAGAGAACACCTTCCAACTCCTTCCTTCCGCCTCTGCAAGCTTACCTGAACAGAAATGCCACATATTCACACTGCAATATATTGGATAAGAACAGAAGAAGATTTCTGCTTCTGCAGTCCTGCTAAATTACTTTGCTTGGCACCACAAAAAAATTGAGGGCTTGCGCATCTTGCACAAAAGTCTGAGCATAGCTGGACAAAACAGGCGTTTTGGTAGCAGCTGCTGAAACAAGGAGCAGAGGTTGCCCACCAAGAAGCTCTCCAGCTTTCAGCCTGGAGAAGAGAAGGCTGCATGGAGACCTCAGAGCAGCTTCCAGTATCTGAAGGGGGCCTATAGGGATGCTGGGGAGGGACTCTTCATTAGGGACTGTAGTGACAGGACAAGGGGTAATGGGTTAAAACTGAAACAGGGGAAGTTTAGATTGGATCTAAGGAGGAAATTCTTTCCTGTGAGGGTGGTGAGGCACTGGAATGGGTTGCCCAGGGCAGCTGTGAATGCTCCATCCCTGGCAGTGTTCAAGGCCAGGTTGGACGAAGCCTTGGGCGAGATGGTTTAGTGTGAGGTGTCCCTGCCCATGGCAGGGGGGTTGGAACTGCATGATCTTAAGGCTCTTTCCAAACTTAATTATTCTATGATTCTATGTTTGATCATTTTCAAGACTGTTCCCCTGCCTGCACCTATAAATAAGGTCTGGGTGTCTTTTGCCATTGAATTACCTAATTCTTAAGTAAAGCATACAAGATTTCTGAGACTTTGTAAATTAAGATCTTAAAAAAAAAGATATTTAATTTCTCTGAGCTGAGCTGATTTTTTTTTTAACATCAGCTTTGTGTATTTAATTTTGGGAATTTTGGGTATTTTAGAAAATTAGATTTATAGAGAACCTTGAACAATTTAAGTGCTAGGAAACATATTTAACTAGAAATTATGACAAAAGAAAGCATAGGATTCTTTGTGACTTGAATATTTGCCAGAGAACTAGACACAGAAGTCAAGCTGTTATTAGGTAACGTTAATATTAAGAACTGCAAAATACTGAAATCCAGCACATATATTTTTACTAGATATTTTCTCTTTGGTTCTGAGTTTCAATTTCTTCTTTAATGACCAGTAAGCTATCATTATAAAGTACAGAAGTCATTTGAAGGAATAGATACTACCTTTCTTCACTGAAGGCTCCTATCTAAGATACACCAAAAGACAAATATAAATAATATTTAATAAAGATTCTTCAATTATATGAACAAGGCAATACCCTAAACCAACCAGACAAGTGACAGTCAGATCATGTGTATGGCAACATGTTGATATATTTAATGCCAATATTTCTTTTTTACCTAGGAATTAAGCATCTGAAATTTTATCCTGTTGAGCTGAATGGATGATTTGCCATCAACTGAAGCAGCAGCATTATTTTACTCTGGAATACCTTTGATAACTTAACAAAAGAAAGTTGCTGCTTCCTGATACAAAAGGCATGTGAGATGCCAGATGCTTTCATATGCCTGATTCATAGGCAGCACATAAACCTGTGCATTGTTGTCACAGAAAACTGAATGTGGATCCTGAAACTCCCATAGCTCCACCAAGTGCTCTAGCATCCTCACTTGGTCTATATAAGCCCATCAAACCTTGGTCCTAGTAAATACTAGAGCAAAGTGACCATTAACTTCAAAATGCGGATGTGAACTACATAAATGCCAGGCTGCTTGCACTGCATATGGAAAAATGTCATCAGCTGGTATCTTTCCAGGCCAGAAGAGTCAGAAGAGAACAAGAGACGTCTGAAAGAAGCCAGAAGATAATAAAGAGATAGTTGCTCTGGCTGGCACCATTAGCACTCCTGGAAGAGGTAAAATTGAGCACCATCACCCCTCTTCCTCATCACCGTATCTTTACAGCACCATGTCTGAAAAATGACATTGAGAAAACAGCTCAGATTGAGCTTTTCCAGTCTCAAACACATGTAATTCACACTAGAATGAAGAATGACAGTGGAGAGTTAGTGTAAGGCAGCGCTATGTGGAACACTGTGGGTGCAAGTGAATCTGAGAGCTGGTGTCGTGCAGCTACAATCAAGTCTGGAAAGAGCCTAAATCACAGCAGTAGGAAAAGAGTTAGGAAGGAGGTGAGGAAAGGGAGGTGGAAGAGAAATGTTGATCAGCTCTGGATAGAGCCCATGACAATTTAATGATAAACTATGCAGGGTTCAACAAACTTGAATAACACTACCTAGATTTTTAACTGGAAGTTTTAGACAGCATAATCAAAACCATTTCAAACGGGTATTTTGCAGTACTCTTGAGGAGTGAAATTTGAAAACTTATGAAAACACAGTGATTGGAAACCAAGTAGACCAGAGACAGGGAGGAAAAAAAATCTGCTCGGAGGAATGAGAAAGACATAGAAAGAAAACTGCTAGAGAGAGCATCTTGCTCCAGACACAACTGAGAAATGAATTATGGAGCAGATTAATCTCTGAACCCATGCTAGGTCAGTAGAACTGAGGACAGGCAGCATTTAGCTCTCTGGTTTTGGGGAATGTTAAATCAGAGCAAAGTCACAAAAGAATTATCTCTAGCAGCTGGTCTGACCTCTCCAGATGCGGCAGGATGCTCTCTGCAGCAGCAGGCACAGCGGTACCCATCACCATCCACAGAGTTCTTGGGGTACAACACACAGCAGCTCACCTATTCCCAAATGGTATGAAAAAGGGGGGAGACTCTATGTACATACACACAGACATATAATGCAAAGCCCAGGACATCACCAGATACAAACCCAAGCAGAACTGTTGGATAGTGCTTCCTTGGGGCAGTGCCAATTTATAGGTCCTGATGATCTGTGTTCAAACATAACACATATGCTATTCCTTAACTGCACAAATTCAATGATCTTCTCCATAATTTCTGTGTGACATAGGCACGCAGTACAGAAAAGTCAACTTTTCTTCCCGTTGTGTTTATTTATCAACTGGAAGTACCAAGATGCATAGCATGACAGGAACAGGGCCAGGATCATGTAAGAAGTTGTTGGGTGAACGTCCACCCATGCCTCTGCCAATGCATCTTCATCTCAGCTGGCACTGCCCAGCGCTCTACCCTGGCCTTGGAGTGTTTTTGAGCAGAATTGGCAGTCGTGCCCATCTCCGTAGCAGTTTTCACGATGGAAAGTCATGGACACTAAAATGGAGTTCCCAAATCCAATTTTCACTTGTGAATTGAGCCTTGGCTTGTGCCCGGCTCTGCGGAGGTGAAAGGCTAATGCAGCGGCCCAGCGTGCCATCGGGGCTCTGCCATTGCCTGCTAATGATGTTTCACACGCTGCACAAGCCTGCATCAGGACCTGGGAGTGAGCTGGGGCTGCCTGGGGGAGAGATTCACAGCCAGGAGGTGGTGGTATGCCAGCCTGACAGGGAGCGCCAGCAAACCCCAGCAAGCTCACACAAAATTTGCCATAGGAGAATTCACATGGATGTTTTACAGCTGCAGACACCCTTCCAAGACCAGCCACTGGCCACTAATGCAGCCGCTCATGGAATCATAGGGTCACAGGATGGTTTGTGTTGGAAGGGACCTTAAAGCTCACCCAGTTCCAACCCTCTGCCACGCGCAGGGACCCCTTCCACTAGAGCAGCTTGCTCCAAGCCCCTGTGTCCAGTCTGGCCTTGAACACTGCCAGGGATGGGGCAGCCACAGCTTCTCTGGGCACCCTGTGCCAGCGCCTCAGCACCCTCACAGGGAAGAGCTTCTGCCTAATACCCAGTCTACACCTCCCCTCTTTCAGTTTAAAGCCATCCTCCCTTTTCCTGTCACTACATGCCCTTAAAAATGCCTTATACCTATCTAAATATATTGATCCTGATGCAAGTTGAAGGCTGTTTAAGGTGTCTCAAGGATTAGTAAACACCTGCATGTTTATGAAAGGTTTTTTATGAAGTGAAACCTAAGTGCTTAAAACTCATCATATTTTCTGCTTTGTTAATATACACAATTATTCTCTAGCTTGTCCGTGGGGCTCGGTGGATAAGCAATAATAAACCCATTCTTACTCTTCAGTCCATAAACATAGGCTTCTTCCCAATCCCTGGCTTAGAAGCGCACCTCAAAAAGAGCAGGTGATTTTGCTTTACTATCATCTGTATCATATCCACAATGTGCCAACCAGTGCTGAGAGGATATTTCAGTAGCCGATAACCTGGACTACTATTCACTGAGGAAGAAGATTATCAAACAAATTACACTGAGAACCAATAATAGGGGAAAGGTTAATGATTTCTGTAAGCCACTGCATTCACCCGCCCCTGTAGTTTACTAAGAAAATGAGGGTTTCTTCATGCTGAGCTTATGGGAACACTTTACCCATATTTCAACCCTTCTTTCCTCAGAGCTCTTTGACATCACTGCTTTCTTGCTGGAGAATTTACATTAAGGACAATTATAAAACAAAAATATACCACCATTCAGGGAAATATACAACTTCTTATCCGAGGGATGTGGATGTTCTTCTTGCCAGTCTACAGACATGGAGATTAAATTTCAGAGAGAGATTTATTTTGTGCTATTGTCCTGTTACTCACCAGAGGATTGTGCAATGCAAGTAATCTGATCAGAATAATGCATAGGGACATATTTCAGAAAACCAATAATTGTGGTAACGTTGAGCTCTGCAAGGTGCCAAAATAAAGTCCAAAACTACCCTCACTCTTTTCCACAATTCCTTAATCATGGCATCATAATGTGCTGCTCTGTCGTCCATTAAAGCCACAAGCTTGAAGTAATCAATGCTGGACATTAGGAGATTTATTGTAATTTAAGATCTACAGCACTTTTGCAGGCTGAAAAGTGAAATTATAGTTTATAGGTGTGCCAGAGCTTGCATTTCACAGCTTTTACTTCTTTGAGCTGGCTTGGTGTGGGTTTTTGTTGTTGGCTTGAGGTTTTTTCTTTCTCTTAACCTGAGTGCTGCAGGCTTTTTTATGATGTTAGGAAGCAGTTAAGGCAAACAACAGAAAAAATTACTAAAACTGACTGTATTTAAATTCTGTTTACTTCCTTAACCTTTTGACTTACCTATACAAAAAGTAATCTTTCATAAACAAGCCCCAAACAAAATCATTGCCTATTTTACTTTCCTAAAACCCTTGTGGAATAAGCAGAAATTGTAACAAGATCCATTTGACTGTTTTTTATTCCACTCATATTTGCAATGATTTTATAACTGATGCTTGGTTTGCCTCTCCACATTATCACAATCAGTGCATCCTGGGATTAAAAACCATTTAGGGCCCAACTCTTAAAGAAACTCCCCACACAGCAGTATAATGAACACTGTTCCTTTTTATTGTCGCTGGGTTTATTGGTATGCCAAAGACGCGGCAAAGCTCAGTTCTCACTCTAAAAACAAAGGAGGGACCCACTTCCCAGCATGGCTCCAGTACAGAGACAGCACAAAGAGTTTCAAGGAAGGTAGCACTGAGACCCTCACACGGCAAACGTGCCGTTAAAGTGCAACTGGGTTGGAAGTCAGACATGCTTCAAGGTCCTTACCCATGGCAGAGGGTTGGAACTGGGTGAGCTTTAAGGTCCCTTCCAACACAAACCATTCCAGGATTCTGATTCTGTGAATCTACTCCAGTGCAGATGCTGCAGATGTTGCCAGATGCAGAGTTTCAACTGACCACTGAGAAAACATCCAGGCTGGGGCCATTACTTCACTATGCGCTTAACTTTAGGCTTCACTATGACAGGGGTGAGGCACTGAAACACCTTGTGCTGAGAGGCTGTGGCTGCCCCATCCCTGGAAGTGTTCAAGGCTGAGTTGGACGCAATGTGATTCTGTGATTCTATGATTATAAAAACTGCCAAAGGCTATTCTGAATACTAATGGATTCACCATGTGCTTATACACAATGTACTTCAGCACGTGCTTAGAAGTTTCTGTGAACCGGAGTCCAAAACTGGGCTCACATGAGTAAGGCAGCTGGCACTGGATGCTGTGAAACCATGGTTATGGACTTGCCAAGGCTAGCTCATCGCGAAGCATGTCAAAGATTAATCCAGTATTTTAGCTAATATTGTGTAAACATGCAGCCCCTTACTTCTAATAGCACCTTTCAGCCAAGCGGAGCTCAAATCCATACAAATGAGGATTCCTTCCTGACTACTGAAATATTAGAATTCATCTGAAATATAGCAGTGCTGGCACAGAAAATAAATATGTGAGTCCTTGTTAGGAAACAGAGTGCAGAAAATATATTTGATTAATGTATTTTAGAGGGGTGAATTATAGCGTAGCCACGTTGAAATGTGACCAGACACTTTGAAACTGTTGCTGGATCCCTGTTAGAGAGCACAAATGCTCACGTTTTGCTTTTCATGGGAAAGGCAGGCACTCCAAGCAGCAAAGTTACTGAGAAAATATGTTACCACTGAACAAGAAATGCTATTCCCTGCAGCAAGTCCTTTTTCTTACAAGTGGAAGACCCCACTTTTATAACCCACCTGGCAAAAGTGCTGCTTAGCTTACATGGAGCGAAAAGGTCTCAGCTCAAGCAACAGATCTGCCAAACCAACAGAAGCAAGATGAGAAACTGTAATCGGATAACCTACAAACAAAAATTCCCAGTAATTGCCTGTGCAGGCACCAAAATGTAGGTGTTGTGTGGCGCAAGACAGGAATATCGGAGAGAGGAGATCCAGCTAACAACTGATATTCCCAAACTAGATGCAAAAGCATACAAAACCAAAGCCATGAGGTCTTTTGTATTCTCAGAGCAACCTGCAGGCTCTGATCTTCCACTGTTGCTGGAAAGGAGTACATGGCCATTGATTTCAATGAGTGCAGGATCAAGACCATAATTGCTTATAGCAGCCATACACATCAGTGTAAACCTATTTGTAACAGAACCTAAGGGCACATTTCATGTATGGTTGGGAGGAAAACCCACTCACAATGGAGGTCAGAAGTGTTCATGTAGAATTTATACTACAAAAGAGAAAGGAAAAACTTTCCTCTATGCTTCTATGTGAATTCATCAATTTAACTTACACTTAAATGGAAAATCGCTATACAGAGACCATAAAAACGTATTATGTTACCAATTGAATGGTTTACACTGCTGGCAAGCTCAGGGAAAACATACCTTTTCACTATCACCAGCTTGAGTGAGCTGCATTATGAAGGATCCCATATATATCCTTAACTTTTGTACATGGCAATTCTCTTCGCATGTGCTCTCCTTACCTTAAATCAAGTGAGTGATGAGGAGAAGGATGAGCATGGGTAGAGAAAGGAAGAAGATGTAAAGACAAAAGAAAAGCTGAGAAGGAAAATAAAGAGAAAATAAAGTTAGGGATGAAGAAGAGATAGAAATGGAAAATAGAGCAAGAAAAGGGCAAGGTGTTTCTTGGGAGTCCAGGATAACAAATGCATCTCAATAAAGGCAAGTTGCTCTAAAAGGAAAACAATTCACACATCTTTGCTTCCTAACGTATATTCTAGTTCCACATGCCAGGAGGCGGAAGGGCAAGAAGAGACAAGAAAACAGGGAAAACAAGACATGATGCTGGGCAGTACCTTGGCTTAGCCAAATATCTTCTGCACAAAATCCAGTGTTGATAAGGGTAAGAGTATTTTATGTGTATCTCCATACTATGTCTGACACAGACAGCAGATAATGGTGGTGGGGGACTTTCCTCTGGACCAGAGCACAGCAAAGCAGTAAAGACAGAATGAAGTGACATTCAAGAGACCTCTCGTTCTGCTGCTTTCCCATGTTTCTTCCAACCTGGGATTCTAGGATTATATGATATATATAGAAAGCAGCTTCTGAAAATGGAAGTTTATCAAACTATAGTGGATTTTGATCTTTTCTAAGTCAGTCTGCTGCATCCCAAAGCCACTGGACACACTGGTGTGTGGAGTGGGAACAAGTCCTGCAGATTGCCTCATCCAGATCCATTCCTCTGCCCCACTTCAGTCAGCAGGGCCCAGCAGACACAGTCACTGTTTGAATGTCACAGTAACTCAGATTGCTGCCCACCCCCTCATAATTAGCAGAGGCGATGGTGATACGCAGTATCCCAATGAGGGCCCACGCTTGAACAGTGCAAAGGGTCCTTGGCATGAAGGAAAGGTTTCCCCCACCCTGTCCTCTCCCCCCACAAGTCAGCCGGGTCTGACCTCCCCAGCGTGTCAGGTTTCAGTCCTTTCTACAAATGTTTATAGCACAAAAGTGCAAAGGGAGTAATGAAACTCCCACCCCTAATGATGCTCTCCCAGGAGTGGGTTTGTTGAGAAGGGCAGGGGACTGCTTAAGAGGTGTTCTCCAACTGGCCATCCTTTGTGGTCCCCCTCCCTCTCCCTTCCTCCCTCATTACTGTGTTAAACTAATACAAAGAACAAACATTCCTCCCAAACTAGGCACAGGAAAAAAAATTAAAGCTGTGAGATTTGGAGAGTATTGTTATTTTTGTTTTAAATCCCCTGTGGAAAGTTTGATGGTCTTTACTCATGAACAATCCAAAAATGATCCTACTTTTTATTTCTCTTCGTTCTTCCCTTCCCCCATAGAGCAGTTCAGTGATTATTGAACAACTCTATCACAGGGATTACTGATGTTAATCAGGACCACACAGTTGCATTAGACAGAAGTTTTTGTAGGAACTCTACTAAGGAATATAAATTAATGATGGAGATTGCTCTGGACTTCTGACTGCAGTGTTGGTTGCTTCATGTTAAGAAAACAGCATTGCACAAATCCCAGGAGCTCAGAGGACGATGACAGGAATGATCAAAGGAGGGCTGGAAATCTATTTATTAATGAAATATAAAGAGATTGGGAGATAACAATTATACCTTAGAAGGAAAGCCATAAGAGAAGGTGTGATGCAGTGTAAAAAATACTGATCAGCACAGATGAGCCAGATCAAGAGCTTCTGACTCAAAGCACACAATCAATTAAATGCTCACAAATCCAAAGCAGAGGAAAAGAAATTTTGTGTTGCCCAACATAAAATGCAGACAAATGAACATCATCACGAGGATCAGCATCGCAGCAATATTCAAGTATGGCTGTTTATGCAGCAGAAAGGAGCAGCATCACTAATAACAAACCCTGTAAGGGGCATTGCACTTTGATCTCTTCTGAGCCCGTCTCCACATTGTAACCCAAATTTAAAGAGGAGACAGCTCCCAAAATGCATTACTTCATAGGTCAGTGGTGGCCATGGTAGGACGCAGAACACTGGAGGTGAGAAAGGCAATGCGTAGCAGGTCTCTGATGAAGTATCATGTAGACACATTTACTGTGCGATTGCATCTCTGCATTTTATACAACTCTCTCCTCTGTCTAACAACAAGGGTCTAAAATCACGTTGAGAAACCCCAAACATTAATTGTGTTGGAAGCCTGTGCTTATAATTATTACCCACCTCATCTCACCGACCACAAAATCATTCTGATGGTTAAAGTAGCATTGGAAACCAGCACATATCGGGTTCTGTTCAACTCCAGCAGCATGAAGAAGAGACACATAAAAATGTTGTTAAAATAAACTTCGGTAGACAGAGACCTGGTGTAAACCAAGTGTAAACTCTGAGTGGATTTTTACTACAGACCCATAAACCTCTGAAAATAAAAGTTTGTAGTGGAAATCGAGAGACATCTATCATGGGAACACTGGGTGCTCCCGTGGTTTGCAGGTTCTGACTCCCCCCTGCAAATCTCACCTTATTCTCCAAAGCTGTGCCTATAAATGACACTCCTGAAACCTCACTGCTGCCTCCTCTATCACCGAATCATCGCAGTGCTGGCACCTTTCCAGTCTCAGGCCATAGCCAGCAAGGCAATTCCTTTCCTCCACTTCTTTTGTCACATCCCTCAGGAAAACTTTATGGAAAAGACACAGCTTTTGTTGGTTGTAGTACACTGAGATCCTAAAATTGCTCCTAATTGTAATGTTTGTAATTATTTCTAGCTTTTAATTTTTATAATGACTCTTCATGGTTCTGTTGACCAGGGGAAATTTTAATCCCAAACGAGCCCAAGTGTCAAAATTGCCATTCCACATGAAGGAAAAAAAAGGCTTTTAAGAAGTCATAAAATTTACTTATTGAATATTAGAAATGAGTATTTGTTGTCAGATTTCCATCGGAGATTGAAACCTTTTATTTAACACTGCCTGGAAGTGTAAATTATTCAAATGTTTACATTTGAATGCTGCTATACTCTAATGATTCCATTTTCTGCAGTGTATTAGTGGTAAGATAATGAAAAGCTTCATCAGAGTGTTAAACATCTAGCTACAGCCTTTCATGGCAGTGGAAGATGCTCACAGGAGCAGTCAATTAGGGCACCCTTGTGCTCCAGCAGAAGTCGGTAGGGTGAAATGAAGCTCTCCAGCCCTCTGCTCAGCCACAGTGCTGACCTACATGGACAAAACAATAATATACTTATTGCCTACAGTGTAGCATTAAGATGACCCAATGGTTGTTAAAAAGTGGGTTTTTTTCCACTATACCGATGTGGGTGTATTTAAAATGGGTGTAGGTTTCATCTTGGTCAGCAAAGGGGTTATACAGCTATGAAGGCAAGAGGCATGCTTTGATTGTTAGGAGGGGTTTTATTTAGTGAGATAAAGGAGTTGAATAGAGAAAGCAGTTAAGTTTGGAAATCTTTAACATTGGCTTTGTGTTTTGTTTTGTTTTGTGTATTTTTGTGTACTTCAGAACTGCTAGAAAGGATGTGTCTATTACTGTTCTTCTCTAGGAGACTTCTGTCTTTACCTAGTTTGTTTGCAGTCTTTCCCCATCCCTGGCAGTGTTCAAGGCCAGGTTAGGACCAGCCTTGCTCTAGTGGAAGGTGTCCCTGCCTGTGGCAGGGGGTTGGAACTGGATGAGCTTTACCCCACCTAAACCATTCTAAGATTCTATGATGGTTTTATGAGGGAAGACAGGAGCTTTCATTTCTTGAGAAATTCCTACCCCAAAATACCCTGGCATCAGCCAGCAGAGCAGGATAAAAAGACAGCAAAATACCCCGGGGATGGCTGGTGGTCACAACATCCCTTGTGCCAGCCCTGGGCACTGCTGCCCATCCCATCCCTGTGCCAGGGTACAGGGAATTACCTCAACCTAGCCCAGAAAGGGGGAGTTGGACTGGGATGGCACATAAGTAATATTTTGTAACTTGACTGAGACTTTTCTGAGCTGCAGCCCTTGCATTAGGTGGTTAATTTTGTCCCCTCTCCAGGGTTTTCATGGGATATCCTGTTCATGCATCCAGAGCCTACTATGCAGGTGACTGCAGTTTCTTGTATTTGAAGAAAAAACACAACACACACGCACGCAAGGAGAAAAAAATGTTTTTTGAACTGTTAAGACCATTTTTTCTACCTCATAAAGAACCAAAAGGAGGCAAAAGCCCAATTTTCCCACCATTACAACCTCAATTCTAGCCCTCACCTGTGTCACTTCTGTTACGCACAGTCCAAAGCACTGCAGCTGCCCTTGTATTTTCCTCCAGTATAATTTTTTAAATACACAAATATTATACTCCAGGGCATGTTTTCCTGGGCCAACAATACATGCCTCACTTTTATTGTGAGGCACAAGCCCTTCGGTTTCATGTCTTTTGACCTCCCAAGAAATGTATTAATGACCCTATAAAGCTCTCTCTGGCACGTATTCATATTAATACAATATACTTCTTTGTTTTTATATTACATAGTAAAAGAGGGGGAGGGGAGAGAAAAGAAGGGGAAAAAAGACAGTTGTTTCAATATCCTTCCACCACTAAACATAGTTCAGAGGGGGAAAACCCAATAGTGATCTGAAGACGGATAGCTGACGTTATTTAAGCTGTATTTTAGCCTGGGTTACTTCATTCTGACTTATTTCTCCATTGCCATCAGTTATGACTCTACTCAAACCAGTAACAAAGTCCAGCTGCTGCTTTCCACAGCCACCTGGAGCAAGCCACAGATGCCTCATGCCCAATGAGGGACCTTCTGCATGCAGCATCATGGGGCAGACTTGGAGAAGGGGATAGAAGAGCATTTTTTAATAACTTCTCCTGTCCCTGTGCCTCATTTGTGCTCCCATTCAACAAGTGGATTTCAACCCGGAGCAAGCACATCAGAAACCATAGCTCTGAAGACTTAAGGTGGAGTAAAGTACAAGACTGGAGCACAAGCCCTACCCTTGGGTCACCTGATGAGTGCACATTTTGTGCCTTAAATAAATAAGCAAATTACAAAAAAAAACAACAACCCAATGTTGGTAAAATATCTTCTGACATGGTTTCCTCTAATTATTTTTTATTCCAAAACAAGCTAAATTGAATTTACTAGAGGCTTACCTCAATACTTGCATGATTCCTTGATCCTAGTGAGCACACTGGGATCAAGTTTTGCCATAAGTGGTTCATTTAACCCCCTGTACAAACATTAGCAAGCAATGCTTGTGAGAAACAGTTTGCCCAGCACTGGTGTTGTATCCTCATCACGCATTGTATTATAGCTATGGACATTTTCTAGTGCTCCAATTTTACTTTTTTATATAGTGGCTATATTAAAACCCCTATCAAAAACTCATAGCTAATATTGCTGTGCTATTATCAGTCTCTCATTTCCACAGTAGACATAAATATATATTACCCCTTACAGATGGCAAAACAGGCTCAGATAGGTAAATAGCGTGCTGTCATTTACGTCTCACTGATACCAACAGAATATATTTTAACTAAACTCTTAATTAAATCAAATACTTGATAAAATCAAGTATAAAACTCAAAACAAGTATACCAAAGGACATCCCAGACTTCTGAAGCAGACCACAGTGCTCTGAAACCACAGAACAACCAGAGTAATTACTTTTAACTACTTATGAGACAAATCAAGTAAACCCTAATTTTGACTACAGTGTCCGCAGCTCTGCTACTTACATGGGAAAGGAGGGCAAATCTGGTCTTAGTCCTACTCAAGTCTGGGAATTTTTCCTCCTGCTTTGAAAGGAAAGCCATCACAGTTCATAAAGTTTGTACTTTTTGCTAATGCAGAAATACTTTTTTCCTTCTAACACTTCCAACAACCCACTTCAAAAGTTAGTGGAAGCAAGTTAGCCAGAAACTCTGTCAAAAGGAAGTCTCCAAACTGATCTCAATGTTTTGATAAAGTGGATAAAGTGTCACCCAAAAAATAATATAAAACACTCCACACAACACATACACGTAGTGGGGGTAGAGCATTTGCGAGTATGTTTAACTTCCTACCAGCATCTTAACTTTTAACCTTTGATATTTAAGGCAGAATAGATGGAAATATCCATAATTAATAATGACTAAAGCAAAGGTTTATTCCTTTTATTAATTTTTAAATTTAGAAAAATATTAAAAAACATGAAGCTGGAGTTATTTGGCAAGCTCCTTGCAATGCACATAAATAAATCTCTTTCAGCAAGTCTCCAAGGGGTTGAGGCAAAACCTAGTGAATGCCAAGGAGGAAGTCTAAAAACAATTTCTGGCTTGTTTGTTGAGCCAAAAAAGTGGACATCATGTCCAAAGCACAATTTGAAATATTGCTTTTTGTACTACAGAATGAAGAGATGTTTGGTTTCAGCTCAGGAATAAGGAGCTTTCCGGCAAACCAGTGGCACCAAGATTTTAACTCAACACCAGCCTTTCTTTAGGGCTTTTAGTACAGTTTTGTGGAGGGAGCAACAGCACACAAGGCAAACTGGGTTTGTTTCTTTGTTTCTGGTGAGCAAAGCCTTTTGTCAGACCTACCCTGGCCGTTTTTAATGTAGGTTAATATGTGGAAAGGCATTGACGGTCTAGAGCTGATTCACCCGTAGCCTGGTGTATGTTAACTTGTCCATAGAGGATATCCAGCTCGCTCCATCTGGATCCTACTGAAATCTTTAAATTGCCTTCCCTAGCATGAACAAGTCAAATTTCAGGGCAAGCTGAGAGAGCAGTTTGGAAACAGCTCCATGCTGAGGATCCCACACTGTGTGGGTAAATGGGGGTGAGTTTGGTAACAATCATGAAAGGTTTAGGAAATAAAAACGTCCCCTTGCTCCTGACACTCAGAACAAAGTCACCAGGGTGGAGCTGGGGACATTCCTGATGTGGATGATCTGTTCTCCTTTTGCCTTGTTCATTGGAGACACGTGGACTGGCCAGCATGTCCCCCAGGCTCATCAGCCTACAAGCTTCCTTATCAAAACATTGCAAAAGTCTGAACTTTACATGTAGGGTTATAACATGCTGCTTGTAACAGAGGAAAACTTCATGGGGTTTATATCAAACGTGGCACCAAGGGCTGTTAGAAGTGCAAGTTCTCCAAATGAGTGTTGCATTTTTCCATCACTGCATTGATCGTCCTTTTTGGCAAAGATCGGCTCTGTTTTGTTTCAGTTGATGACAACTTTTAGTTAAAATAAACCAGGATTGAACCTCTTAACATGCTGTCATTTGAATTTCCACTCTGTGCTCCTGCTGGTGCCCTTCCCTTCAGCCCATTTATCCCAGCATCAGCACGCAGGGGAGCACAGAGGAAAGCAGCTGGGGCCAGACAGAACACAAGGCAGGGGGATTGCCAGAGTTGGTGTCTAAGGATCATCTCCTACGCAGTTTTCACATATATCTGCTCCAAAAAGCATCCACTGAGAGAGCACAAAACCAGAAAACACTTTCAAGAATGCCTATACTTGTGCTGCCATGTCCCCTGATGCAGAAGAGCAGTTGTTTCCTGAACACAAATATAAAAACTAATACATCTTACAGACCACCACTGTTGCCATCCCCCTTGCTCAATAAGCTATAGCTATGGGAGGTAGGGGTGTAGTTGCAGGAATGACCTGATGACTTCAACTCTCTGTGTGCACTGGTGTCTGCAGTACCTACCCCTGCAAGGAAATTTGCATCTTGAAACAGAAGATCAGCAGAACTGACAGACTTGTTGTTTAAATAAGTTCGCTTCAGCTTTGAGATTTCTAAGTATCGTTTTCAACAATGCACATTAAGGTTTATGTAAAGCAGATGTACTAATTCATTCCTTCCCCTGATTAGCAATATTGTATGGTTCACTGAAAATCTGAGAGTTGTGAGTTTTAAATTCCTGTAGACACCAGCTTCTCTCACTCTGTTCTTTTATGCATCACATCACTTCCCGCTTGCCTTGTACTAAAAATGAATATAACAAAATCATATACAGCAGCCAGAAATTCAACTTTAAATATTCCTTCATCATAGCTGGGTTGTGAGTGAGTGGTTCTCGGGAACAAATGGAGGTGTATCTTTGAAAAGGGCGCACATTTGTATTGCCCAGGTAGCATGACAGCGTGTTAAAAATCCTTGTGGATGTTTCTCTCCTGTCAATGAAAAGTTAAAAGTCCTTCCTGAGCTGGTTGTGGGTCAGCATCTAAACCAGAATCCTCTGAGCCTTGCTCTCAACTTCCTCACTGGAATTATCACAAGCTTTAATCTCTTGTCATAGAATCAGAGAACCATCGAATCATAGAATAGTTAGGGTTGGAAAGGACCTCAAGATCGTCTAGTCCCAACCCCCTGTCATCAGTGATCCTGATTTGTTCAAATCAGTGGGACTGGTCTAGTTCTTTTCTGACAGAAACCTCAAGGCAGGGTTCAGCACACACATATGATCCCACTGACACCAGCAGAATACACTCTATATAGAATCATAGAATAGTTAGGGTTGGAAAGGACCTCAAGATCACCAAGTTCCAACCAATATACCTGAGAATTGTATAATTAGGAAAAAGGACACTAGTTTTTTTAAGTCGATGGACAAAACTCAATCATTTATTTAAACTGCAATGAAACCCACATTTATTTACACAACTGACAGACAGCAGTAATTACCTTACACTGACTTACAGAAAATTTTGGCTAAAATTCAGCTCTCTACTGAAAAGCTGGTAAAAAACCAACATTACCACTTCACGTTCTTCTTGTCCCTTGGGCTTCCACCAATATTTGCTTGGCAAAAGGCTTTTCTTTTTTTTTTTTTCTATAAACATATGTCAAAAAATCAGTGTGATGCAAATAAAAAATTGCATCTTTCTGGTTCATTCAGCATCACCAGGAGAGAGAAAATTCTACTACTAGATAGTGTGAGACTTTAAAGAGATTTGTTATTGTGGTAAGTAAGCAGCTTCATACCCATATGGACAAGCTCAGGTGTTAAAGCTGTTGCCATTAAAACTGTCTTTGGCAGAGAGCAGACCCAGGATATTGCTGTTACCAAAGTGAACTAATGACTGCCACTGGCATAGCCACTAGGAAGCCTGGCTGACTGGGGTTGATATGCACAGAATAATACAAATTTATAGAGAGAATTCATCACTATGCTAGGAAACAGCTGAAAACATAGGTACTGTGGTCACAGAAAGAGGCTGATTTCAAAATACTGCAGTAGGGAGGAGCTGTACAGGAACTGAACTGATTACAGACCCTGCTGAAGACTTCTGGGCAAACTTAAATGCTGGTTTGGTTCAAGTAATTCCTTTCTACTTCAGTGCTGTTAATTCCTTTTATATGTAAAATTAGGGTTTGTAATAAGGCACACTGGTGTTTCTCGGAGTAAAATGCAGGCAATAAACTACAGCTATTGGATTTAAGAAATGTACTGCTTTCCCATAGCACCAGGAATCCTTAGCCAAGAGTTTAGTGAAATAGGTGCTACCTGCATTTTCAGGTTATAATGTTTTTTTCCAGGAAACAGAAATCCTTTCTCCAGATTTTGTTATGTCATAGCAATGTATAGTGATCTTATGTGATATTCTTGCAGAAAAGTAACCTACATTCATGAAGTATAATGCTATTCCCATTAGGAGGTAACATGATCAGAGAAAACAGTCCATATCTTTCAAGGCAGGATGGACAGAGCTTGGAGCAACCTGCTCTAGTGGAAGGTGTTCCTACCCATGGCAGTGGGTTGGAATTTAATGATCTTTAAGGTCCCTTCCAGCCCAAACTGTTCCAGGTTCTATGATTCTATGAACTGTCAAGTTTACAAATGGCCACATGCCCATTGGTGTCCTACAAGACTTTCAGGTATCTTATATAATCTTGTTGAAGCCCTGAACCCTCACCTCACATTAGCAGCACCTCACAGGCATGAAGCACAGTCAATAGGACACCCTGACCTCCTTTTGCAGCTTCCCCTAAGGGATTTCAAAGCAAAAAGGACAAGAAGTGAAATATTAGGAAAGGGTTCACAAGCAAACTGCAGAACTAATAGGGACCATTGCCTACATGACAGGACTTTGGAGCCCTCCCTTCTGCAAAGTAGCCCCCAAGCTTTAAGGAAAGATTTCTTTTTGTCTTTTTCCCCTTTGAAAAAATAAAAAAAATAAAAAAAAAAGGAAGAAAAAAAATCAAAGTCTATTAAATTAATAGAAAACAACTGAAAATGTGAAAAAAAAAACAAACTCATGAGCAAGAGTTATCCCTGTCAGGAGGTTTTCCATAAATCCTAACTTCTCATCATCTGAAGATTTACTTCTTTAGCAACAGATGGTGTGACCCTTACTGCAATTAGTTAGCGCTGCTCTTAGAGAGACAGCGCTCTTCAAACCCCAGTGTTGTTGCTGACAGAAACGTTTTTAAAGCACTATGCAAACAAGACGACTTTCTTTAATTGCAGCATGC